>NC_088685.1:198555746-198855746 GCF_028017835.1 Emys orbicularis
GAGTCTGTTGTTCCTACAGTAGGTCTTGAGCAAGAGGATGCTGCTTGTTTAAAAAAGATCCTTACCACAAACAGGCAAATGATGTTTGTAAGAATGTTTTAATGGTGTTTCTGTGTCTGATAGGAACTGTAAGAATGAAATTGGGGTCTAGGGTTATTAGTGCGTGATTGCTGGTGTTAAGTTAAAAGTCGCTACAGGTACTACATCTGCTGCTGACAGCAGATTTTTATTAGTGTGGCAAATATGAATGTTAAAGGAGAAATCATGCTGTTCTCAGTCAAAACACACTTTAAGAAAGAAAGAAAACAAGCAAATTTTAGCCAAAAGAATAGTTGAAAGAAACTAACAAAAATTTTAAAAAGCAAAACTCTAAAACTGTCACTTTAATTAAAAGAGAATCTTTTCTAGTTTACATAGATACCATAATGATGTGAACATATGTATGTGGTGAGTTAGATAGATAGATAGATTAACCTTTGTACTGCAGTATTTTTAAAACGTCCATGAATAGCCACATTGTTTCATAGTTTGCATACCATACAGCAAAGGTACATTTCACAAGTTAGCAGGGAAGGGGGGGAGCTAACAGAGGGGAAGTAGCTATGAAATATATTATACCACAGCAGAACTCCAGCAATAGTCCTACCTTGTAAAATTGTGGTAACATTCATTAGGAATCTCATCATATTAAGGTTGCTGTAGGCAGCATGAACACACACACATGAGAGTCTGCCACACTTCTGTGGTTCATACTCCTAATGTTTCAGTAGCTTGGGAGGAACACAGAGGCCATCTGCATTTGGCCCTTGATCCTTCAAAAGCTTAAGCACATGCTTAATTTAAACACATAAATCAATGAGATTATTCAAGTGCTTAATGTTAAGCATGTAAGTAAATTTTTGCAGAACCAAGGCCTTAGCAGGCATGTTGCGTGGGGTGGATGTGTATCTATGAAGTCAATGAAAATACTGCCATGGGCAGGGTGAGCTGCCCTTAGCCCTGTGCAATCAATGTAAGAATGGACCTGGCCTTGCTGGTATTGGGTATAAAACAGCAAATGTAAATGTTTCTCAAATGTAAGGACAGCTAGGAAGAAATAATTGCTTAAATTTTTTCTTCATAACAAGATGTGTGTGTGTGTGAGAGAGAGAGAGAGAGAGAGAGAGAGAGGTGGGGGGAGTTCTGAGTTGTATGATTCCTTCCTTATCCATTAAAAGAGGATTTAAAATCCACTCCATCCTTACCGAGGGCTGATGTTAAAAAAGCAGGGCACTTTCTTTCCAAAACTGATTGCTATGTCAAAATCTAACCTTGAATTTCATGCTCCCAGTGTTAAAGCAAAACACAAGCCTTTTAACTTTTAAATCCAGAATATGTTTGTAAAACCAATTCCCATCTGTGGATAGGCCAGCGTTAATTCAGCAGGTCTAATCTTGCATTACTTTATGTATACAAAATAGGATGTTTTTCTCACTCTCTCTCTCTCTCTCACATGGAAAAGATGTTTTCTGTCCTTATGGCAACAAAACTAGTTTCCATCGAGCCAATTAATGACTGGGAGGTAATGTTCAGTGTGTATACCAGTGGCTGCCAGCTGACTGGCAAGCTGGAGGCATTGCCTAGATCTTAGCACAAGTCATCAGGTGGCAAATTCACCAAGGAGTGTGCCAGCTGTTTAACTTCATTACAATTTATCATTATGTCTGCCTTCTTCTTTATTTCTACATTTAATCACCTAATATCATTTTTATCAGCTTGTCAAAATGTGGGAGAGAGCGGTGGGGAGTTCATTTCATGTCTACACAAAGCATATCTATTTTGGTAAAATATTACGGCAAGTTTATATTCTCCCTGCTTTGAAAAATAGGATACAACTGAACTAATTAAGACTTAAGTAGGGACCAAAACACATCTAATTAGTATTAGCACTTACACATAAAACCCGGGTAGCAGTCTTGAGTGCAAAATACTGTGCTGAGTTGTTTAATGTGCATAATGCAAAAGATCACTGATATAGCAGAGGTTGCTTGTACTTGAGAAATTGCTTAGGAAAGCCCCTTCTATTTTTGTTAGTCTCACAAGTTCTGTCACATATTATGAGACAATTGATCACAAGTCCCCCAAACGTCTTGCATTGTTTGATCACACATCAAGACAAATAGCATTTTGTACCTTAAAACATGGCCATCAGAAATGGGGGGACCCATATTCTCATTCCTTAGGCTCTAGCTCAGGGGTTCTCAAACTTCATTGCACCGCCACCCCCTTCTGACAACAAAAATTACTACAGGACCCCAGTAAGGGGGGACTGAAGCCTGAGCCTGCCCAAGCCCCACCATCCTGGTGGGGGATGGGGGGGGCAAAGCCCCACTGCCCCATGCTGGGGGGGCCAAAGCCCAAGCCCAACGGCTTCAGCCCCAGGCAGGGGGCCTGTAACCTTAGCCCCTCTGCCCAGGGCTGAAGCCCTCGGGCTTGGGCTTTGGCTATGGCCATGGGCCCCAGCAAGTCTAAGCCAGCCCTGGCGACCCCATTAAAATGGGGTCGCGACCCACTTTGGGGTCCTGAGCCACAGTTTGATAACCGCTGCTCTAGCTCATTATGTTCTCACAAGAGATGGATGGTCTGACTATGGTGTTTAACTGTTAAATGAGCTTTTTGCCTCACTTCTTAAGTAAGCCAATATTAGCAGGTCTGAAAATCCAAATTCCAGCACATTAAAAGTTTTCCATATATACCATGCACTGGAGAGTCCATGCACTGTAGATAAACAGATTAAGGTACATATGTTTATCTAGCGAGAGATATTACACAAAAGGTGCGGCCATCATTACCCACAAGGTAACTGTGAAATCCTTGTATCAAAAAAGACTGTGCTGTGACTATATAGTACTGTGTAGCAAACATGCCACATTTCAAAATCTGAGATGATACATGCAGTATAAAAGGGTTATCAAATAGTTTGGAATGGAACAAGAAATGACATTAACACAGCAACAGATAACAGGGTGATCTTAAAAGGACAGCATGTCTGAGTACCCAGAAAATTATTTCATAGCACTAATTGAAAGGATTATGCAACTTGCATGGTGGGAAGAGCATACTAATTATATTCTCTCCATCCTTTCCTCCTCCAGCCAATGTTATCCCCTCCTCTAAGTGGCTGCAATTCAAACCCTTAACTCTGTCCAAGAGTTCCACAGGCAATCCCCCACTCTATGATATCTCCCCTACAGGACTCTGAGGGACTGATACTGTGTTGATTGTTCTCCAGATTACTGCATCTCTATAACTTGCTTTAGTATTGCAAAAACTGAGTCTGCTCCTGACCTTCTCAGATCTCTCAGCTGGCAGTACTCCACCAGGCCAGCAAAGTAGATGTTGTAACCTTTTAAAAAAATGTCGTTAATGTAGGTTAAAATCACAGATGCATTTTAGGTTTGATTTCTCTTTCAGAAATTCCTAATTATGCTACACATTGGAAAGGCCTGGCCTGGCTCAGAGCCATTCTGATGGATGTCGTGTTGCTAAACAAGATGGGCTTAGAAATATGCCTGGATGTTTTCTTTTTTATTTCAAGCAAATACAAGCTGTAGATTAACATTTGGCTGACCCCAATGTCAATTGCTAAATGTAATGTTTAGAACACTATAACACCCTGATACTCTGTGGTCCCCCACAATGGAACATGTTTTCAAACATCTCTCCAAGTTGTACAAATAGTGGGCACTACTACAACATGAGGGTGACCTACTGCCCAGCAGAATAACAGCATCGCAACACGCTGCCAGCTGGCATGGCATTCTCTTATTTCCAGTACAGTTCTGTGGGTAATAGCATGATGCTCATGTATCTGGCTATTCACTCTTATGTAGTTGATTAAAAATAATACTTTATAAATGATACCAAAGTTTGTATGATATCCTGCCCAGAAAACATTTTGATGAACAATGAAGTCAATGCCAAAAACCATGTAAGCAAGCAATAGAGTCAAATCATGTGAGAGAAAATTAAATTTTCATGTATCATAAATGAAATATACATTAGGGACTCTCTCCAGTGACCTCCAGATTTTGTAATTTCTGGATTGGATCTTAAGAACTAAATCATGTAGCCACAATACCCAGTGACACATATATAGATGGTATTGCCTTGGTATGGGCCTGCAACAGTAAACAAATGGAACTAGTTTTGGAGAACTGCTATTGACAGTAAAATTCTAATTTTACTCCAGCTCCCTGAACAGATGTACCTCAGAGTCCATAGACTGCAATACTTAACTGCAGCTACTCAGCTGTGACCTTCAGCCTCAGGCTCACTGCAATAAAATTTTCATGCAACCATATGGAAGAATATTTTAATAGAGATTTACTGTCAGTAACTGTCCCAAAGGAGCAAATAAGGAAGCTGTACCATATTGCGTACAGTAAATCAAGGGGACTTCAATGGAAAAACGAAACCTCCCTGAGGCAAGCATCTTTAAAATTACAGGCAACACTTTGTACAAATATGTGTATAAAGGACTAGATATGCACTCAGTTAAGCAGCTCAAAATGGTTTTGATTTGAACATATATTTATTAGAATTTATTTATTGTATTTTGTAACAGGTAATAGGGGGTTCATCTTGCTGGGCTTGCCAGCAACTGCTATGCAAGTCTGCGTCCACCTTACATAATGCAAAACAGAGGCAAGCTTAAGTGGAGAGACAGAGAGAGCTGGCTAGAACATTTCACATAGCTGGTTGCAATGCACAGCAAACACAGTTGCAGTGATGCCGTTTTGGTATCTCTCACCAGATCAGAGGATTTTGTGGGGAGCAGTTATTATTGCAATTCTGTTATCATATCTCCCTGCAGCATAGTGAGACTGGCAGTGGAGGGGTGGGGGTGGAATTCCAATGAGACTATGAAGAGCCACAGTAGAAACTGGAGAACAAAAAATCTGTAGCTTTAGAAACAGACCAGGCCTACTCTATGTGGGAGGGCCTGCATGAAGTACCACGTGGGTGGACTGAAATCAAGGGAGCTCTTTCCAAGGGCAGAGGTCTGGCCATGTGAAGCTCTGTGCCAGGCCTAAAAGTGAAAATCTATTGCATCTTGCAGCCTTTTAGAGTCAACCCATTATGGTTTCACCTTCTCAACTGTCATATAAAGGTATTTCTACAATCAGGTATTTGTTTCTTGACGGTAAACACGATGACAAATTTCCCCTCCCCCTTACACACATACATTCTTCATTCCTCTAGCAAAGCTTATAATACAATGGGGCAAAATGCGTCAGGAATAAACAAGTTAAACACTGAGAGGTAACACTGGGCTATCCTTCATAGCATATGGTAAAGGTCAGAATATCTGAAAACAAATAGATGTGGGGAGGTTGTATGCCCTGATTCATGATGTACATACTGCATGACAAAAGAAAAACACAGCAACAAACAGAAAGTCAAAGTATCCAAATGCACTTACTAGCCCATCCTGCACAAATACATTTTGATTAAATACATGTGGGTTGTCACATTTAACTAACAATGAATCAATTGTCAAATATGATTAATGTATCAAAAGAATTTCATTCAGAGATGCAATAGTTGTGGTTACCATGATAACCAGGTAACACACACAAATCCATGTGAGATCATGTTGTCAACAAACAAAAAAATGTCTTTTATAAGGCTGCAGATCAAAACCCGTGCAGAGCAAGTGTCGTGTTACAAGGAGAAAGGAGATCACAGCTGTGAAAAGGAAGGGTGATTTGGAGATTTTGTTTGCTTCTGGTTGTAGTTTCCTACAGAAGCTCAAATGACATCCATTTTATCATCTGGGGGCTGTTTTTGTTATTTCTGAATTTGTATCTATGATATTGTCATTTGTCTGAATTCAAAACTATAGATGGATCCAAAAACACATAACCTAAAATCCACATATTCAGGAAATATATAGATCCAGATCATGATCTGAACAGCTGCTGATCCTTCTTTACTCTGAAATAAAATAGGAACAAATATGTTGAGGGCAAAGAAATACAGAGTAAATTCATCTTAATCAGATGCACCAGTGAATGATCTCTTGGCCCAGCTGAGGCCCTGATTCTGCAAAGCATATAAGCACCCTTGCTTAACTTTAACCACATGAGGAGTTCCATTGATTTGAATGGGACTACTCATGTGTTTAAAGTTAAACACGTACTGAAGTCCTTTGGCTAATTAGAGCCCAAGGGAAGAATCCATTATTAAAACCCTAACAATTTAAACAAATTCAAAATAAAATTCAATTCCATATGGAATCAAAATATAAGAATAAAAGTGTTATTAGCTGAGTTTTATGTTTAAATCATCTTTAGCAGGCAAATTCTGTGTGAAAATACACCAGGGCCTAGACACCAACTTCTACACCAGCAATATTCACATCATTACGTACCCCTTAACCACAGCTGAATGCCTCTCCAGTAAGCAACATTTTTGCGAATACTATCCCAATAAAGAAGCAGTCATTGCCATTCAGTATCACCTAGCTAAATCTGTTCCTGGGAGACATTCCAGTTAAGTGGATTCCCTGATAAAAACAATTCTTCATTAAGTGGAATGTATACTATTACTGGTGCTGATTGAAATTTTTCCTTCTAAACATATTTTAGACCAAAATTTGTCTTTCCCCATCCCCCTAAAAAAATTTGTCATGGCAAAATTTATTTTAAAAAAAGCAGAGGATTTTTTAATAAAAAACCCAAAACAAATACAAACAATTTTTGGTTTTCACAAAACTAACATTTTCATTTTTCAAAACTGAAAACAAAAATATATTACTTTACATGTTTACGATTACTGTTTTTATCCCCTTTCCCCCCCTTCCCCATTCCCTTTTTTTTCCCAGTGGCAAAATGGAAAAAAGTAGAAAAATATAAAAAAGAGGAGAGAAGGGGAAAAAGGGTATCAAACTAAAAAAAAACCCCAAAAATGCTTTCAGTGTTTTCACTGAAAAATTAGACAATTTCAAGGCAAATGAAATTTTTTCAAAAGTTTGTGCAAAATATACATCCTGTTTTTTTGACATATTCCTATATACAGGCAACATGTTGCGCTATTCAGATGAAGGCTCTTTTGAACATCTTGCCCTTTTTCTGGGTTCTGAGGTGGTCAAAAAAATGCCATGCATGGACACGTAACTGTGCTAGCCAATAAATGGCAGGCAATGCCACCACCCCACTTCCTATTTGTCCCTCCTTCTCCCCGTCAGGGCATCACACACCTCCATGAGAAGTAGGGCGAGAGCAATCCCTGCTCTCCTGGAACAGAGGGATTGCAATCCTTCTTGGCTTTTAACCAGTTTGCACAAGAAGAGTGCTCCCCCCAACAGTGCATCTGCCTAACGGGTGAGGCAGGCAGCCCCAAGGAATTCAACATACCCATGGGTGGCGTGTGACTCCCGCATTTGGGGACCCTGGGCATAAGTGCCAGAAGTTCCCTAGAAGTGGGGCGCCACCGGCGCCTGAACCGTGGCCTTTCCCACTGCTCCACCCCCACTCTGCCCCAGGCCCTGTTCCCGCTCGGCCCCCTCCCCTGAACCCCTGCACCCACCACTCACGCCTCTTCACCCCCTCCCCTGAGTGCCCCCCGCCCGCCACTCGTGCCTCTTCACCCCCTCCCCCGAGGCCCCCTGCCTGCTGTTCATGCCTCTTTTCCCCTTCCCCCAAACCCCCCACACCCACCACTCACGTCTCTCTGCCCCCCACCCTGCGGAACTCTGAGCAAGTCCAAATCTTGGGGGGGGGGGCATTTGCTGCCCTCAGGCACTCCTAATTGCCTCCTGCTGCTTACCAGAACCCTCTGATGGGCTCTGGGCCAGGTGGAGGTGGCAGGGGATCCTCCTGGCCATTGCCTGCCTGGCTTAGCTGGCACTGGCCCTGAGGACAGCATGGAGCCTGCCACACATTGAGTGATCCAGTCCTGCAGCAGCTTGGAAGGGAGGGAACGTCACACCCACTGCACAGAGCATAATGCTGGCGTCTTATCTAGCCCTTCCACTTTTAAAAGTGATGGGGAGAGGGCCCTGCTCCCCCCCATTCTGGCACCCCTTAAATGAGTTGCTCCAGAGTCCAGCATCAGCACAGCGGGAGGAGGGGCCATAGGGGAAGAGCAGGATGTGGGAGCAGGGCCTAAGAGTGGGGCCCGGGTGGGACCACGGCCCAGGCACCCTTTCGGCAGCGGCACTCCAAAGGCAGCAGGTCGGTGGCACGCCTCCAAAGGGAGGTGCATCGCATTATATATATATATATATACATATCATGGCTGTTGGGTATAAGACAGGGGAGGCTAAGCCTTCCCAAACAGATTGTGGATATATATATTATATATATATAATTTTATTTTGCCAATGTGAGCCCCAAATCTAGTTGAATTTGAGGAATCCAGTGAAAGGAATCTTGAAAAGATTGAAATTCCAACAACTCTAGATGAAACTGGGTGAAAGACTGTACACAAAGAGTAGTGATCAATGGGTCACTGTCAGACTGGGAGGACAAATCTAGTGAGGTCCCACGGGGGACTGTCCTGGATCTGATACTAGTCAATATTTTCGTTAATGACTTGGATAACGGAGTGGAGAGTATGCTCATAACATTTGTAGATGACACTGAGCTGGAGAGGCGTTGCAAGGACAGGATTAGAATTGAAAACAACCTTGACGAATTGGTCTGAAATCAACAAGATCAAATTCAAAAAGTGACTTAAGAAGGAAAAATCAAATGCACAAATATAAAATGGGGCATAACTAGCTAGGCAGTAGTACTGCTGAAAAGGATCTGGGGGTTATAGTGGATCACTAATTGAATATAAGCCAACAATGTGATGCAGTTGCAAAAAAGACTACTTTCATTCTGGGGTATATTAACAAGAGTGTTGTACAGCTGGAATACTGTGCCCCATTTTGGGCACTGCACTTTAAGAAAGATGTGGATAAACTGGAGGAAGTCCAGAGGAGAGCAACAAAAAACAATAAGAGCTTTGGAAAACCTGACCTATGAGGAAAGGTTAACAAAACTAGATGGGCATGTTTAGTCTTGAAAAAAGAAGACTAAGAAAGGACCTGAAACCAGTTAAGGGCTGTAATAAAGAAGATGATGATGAATTGCTCTCCCTGTCCACTGGAGGAAGAACAAGAAGTAATGAACTTAATCTGGAGAAGGGAGATTTTGGTTAGATATTAGGAAAAACTTTCAAACTGTAAGGATAGTTAAGCCCTGGAATAGATTACCGGGGGAATTTGTGGAATATCCATCATTGGAGGTTTTTAAGAACAGGCTAGACAAACACCTATCAAGGATGGTCTAGGTCCTGTCTCAGTGCAGGGGGCAGGGGTGAACTAGAGGACTTCTTGAGGTCCCTTCCAGCCCTACATCTCTATGATTCTATGATAATGTCTGAAAGAGCCTAGAAGTTTTGATTTGGTGAACCATTGTTGACAGAGGTCTTTTGAGGGGAGACAAATCTCTCTGAGTCTCTGAGCAGTGCAAAGATCGTCTATACCTAGTTCAGTACCATTTAATCACCTGCAAGCATCCCAATTAACGAAAGCAGAATTACCATCCCAATTAAGCAGCAGTCCTTGCAACTCAATGTCATTAGGCTTAATTTGGTTCCTTGGGAAGCATCCTGATTAAGTTGATTACCTGATTAAGTGAAGAGTTCTGTATATGACAAGCCTGCTGCCGTACTGTCTTACACCGGTTCTACTAGTTGATTTGAGTGGTGTTGCAGCAGCACAGAAATGGAGTTATGCAAGGGTGAATCAGGCCCATTGCACGTAGTGATCCTGGATAAAGTTTGCAAAACAGCTTTTCTTTTTTTAATAGAAAGTCATCCCTGATGTAACTCCATTAACTTCCATGGTGTTACGATAGAGATGGATTTGGCTCATTTTCTTTAAACTAGGAATGGAAAAACCAAGTGGGATCTTTGCCAAATTGTCAGAAGAATAAACCCTGAAGCTTTTTTTTGAAGAACCATATGTTTAATTTTTTTAAAAGTCTTCTTGTACCTGTGTACTTCTTGGCTACAATTGTGTCCAGAAGGGAAGGTATCAAAATACCATGAACTGAATTCATCCCTTGGTAGCACCACTGAAACCAGTGATATTGCAGCAAAGATGGGCACCATGAAAAAGAATACTGTTCTAACATTAGTTTTGACCCAATCAAAACTAACAGAAAGTGTAGATTTAGCTAGTAAAGCCTGGTTTCTTGAGCAAAGGACCCTGGATACATTTTTGGACCTTTTTTCCCCTTTTTGATTTGTCCATGACTACAGTGTTTTTATCAGTGCTTGGAAGTGAATGTTTGGAGTCCAAAATCAAACATTTATACAACAGCTGCTCACAGCTATCATTGAGCCATTGAACTGCAGAACACGCCACTTCCCAGTTCCTTTCCATAGGATGGATTGAGAGGTGGCCCTACTGAAAATGAAGCCTACGGAATGATTCAAATGAGTGAAATTATTTCTGCTTTCATTGATCTCCTATCCCTTTTCATCCAGAAGATGTTGCTGAACTTGATGTTAATATAGTTTTTGGCAATGATATGGAGTGTATGGAATTATTGGGTTGTTAAATTGGTAAATTCCATCAGATTTTTTTGAAGCACAGAAAGCCATTTTTTCATTCTCTTTGGCTAGACCTGGTCTCTGTCATGCCATTGATCTGAGTAGGAAGGAAGGATGCAGCCTTTTATCAAAGAAAACAAAAATCAGTTTTTATACAACCATATAATATCTCTTGTGCCACTCCTTCCCAGCAGCTGGTTTAGGAGGCGTATCTAGGGCAATGGGGTCTCCTATATCCAGCTGCAGAAGAACCCTAGAGAAGCCATTGGCAGCCACCACTATTTAGAGCAGGTTGTTCTAATCTGCACTGGGAGACTGGCTGGCACAGAACAAGACAAATTCTGAACATGAGACCTAAAAATGTATTCTTTTAGACTTGTTTTTGCTTTGGGGTAACACAACCTCCCCCCTCACCATTGTACATTTCTAATATGAAGTTTTACAGCATAGTCTGTGTCATGGGGGGGCCCTGCGTGTTGACAGGGGCTGCCTGCGTTGGCCCAGTGGCCTCCTGGCATCTGCTACTAGTACATTCCCTGGATCATTTCCTACTGCAAGTGTAACCCACACACCTCCTGGGTGTGGTGTTATGACCCCTCTGGTGCCTAGCTGGCTGGCTGGAGAGAGATCTATCTATACCTATCTATCTATATCTGCTCTACAGCCTTAGCTAAGAGGCTCATGCAGTAGAGGTTCATGCATTTAGCTCCAGAGGTCCCAGGTTCAGTCCCAGCCACCAATGACTGAGGTCTGTCGGTATTACACAAAAGTCATCTCAGACATCTTCTCAGCTAGCAGCGGCTCAGTGTCCCAGTCAATCTCCGTGGTCAACTGGTCGTCAGCAGAGTAGTCCAGGTCCACGGTTCCCACTGCAGGGAGAGTCAGAGGCGCCTGCAGTACACATCCTTCCTTCTCCTCAGCCAGCCCAGACTGAGCTGGACTGCTTCCTTTTGTCTGTCCCTTCCACCTGGAGCATGCGCAGCAGGGTCTCCAGGGCACACAGTGATTGGTCAGGCTCCGTTGGCCCAGTGCAGGGTTGGTACATCCCATCCCAGTCCTGAATGAGGAATCTATGCTGTGCTTTACTTTTAAGACCTATGGCACCAGATCCTCACCTGGAGGATCCCATTATGGAACTAGGCTGTTTTATACCAACTGAGGATCTGGTCATTTTTTCTGAAATTGCGTGGTAATATGTTTAAATCTTGTTATCTGAGCATGTGTAGGATGTTATTTTCTTTACCTTCAGAATCTGGCATGAAAGTACAATGCTCTGAATATTCACAGATGTGGAAAGTTTGCACACACATGTGCTTAGATGTGACAGCTGCAAATGATTTAATTTGACTTTTCAGTGGAGTCAGGTAAAAGAGAGACAGGACTCTATCAGTTTCTACAGGGTAAACTGTAAATAGTTTGGCTTAACTAGAGGTGGGCAAATAATTTGCAGCAAATAATTTATCCAGTGAATTTTTTCTCTTTTTCTGTTCACAAAGAAAGGCCTGATACTGTTTCTACTGAAATCAATGGCAAAACTCCCATTGACTTCAATGGACCAAGAACAGGCACAGATTGCCCACAACTGCCTTACAATGGTGTCAAATGTATTCTCTATTTGCATAATACTTGATTGCATATGGTGCTTGAACAATTCTTTGCAGGATTGAATATTCAAAATTTGAGCTACGTTGTTTAGTTTTGATTAGTTAGATAGGCGTAAGGATATTGCTTCTAGTCTCTGCTTTGAAGAATTTAGTTTTTAGAAGAAGGCTTCTAGAAGAAGAATACTCATATGGAATACTCACTTTCTCTGAATAATCTCCAATATTTTCTTAGAATCCACTGATTCTGAAAACATTCTTTCCAGCAAATTTGTTCACTAGAATATTCCCAGAACGTGAACACGAAGACGGTAAAAACATAGTTGAATCAAATTAATTTAAAATTTGAATGAATAATCACTGTAAATTATTTGCAGTGGCACTCAGATCTCATTCTTATACTTCTGACAAGCTGGGCTCAAAAGCATCTTTTCAGACTTCACGCCTTATTATTTTTTGAACATTTTACAACCATTTGTAAAAAAGCATATTAAATTAGATATGATCTGTCACTGAAATCAAGTGAAAATTATGCAGTGCATTACTGGTATATAGAGATCTAGAATGAAACATTCATACTTTGCAGCTAAAGATGGGGCTGAACCATATCCCCAAATGTAGTACCTCCCTGTATTCTATGGGATTTGAATCCATACATCCAAATCTGTGCATACAGTTTATGGCTTCAGGTTGTATCCAGACCAGAATCAACCTCTGTTCTGGATCCAATTCCTATGCAGCCTTGCATGGTGGAATATGTCTTGGGAGGATTCCATCATTAAAGACAACAGAAATTTCATGACAGTACTGATCTCACAAAATTTCCACCATTTTGGGGTCAAAGTCTTGTAAGAATAACTCTTAAGAGTCAAACCTGAACCCTAGTTTAGCACTGGTTCATCCTCAAAGCGAAATCCTGAACCCCAGTTAAAATCAATCCTCATGTGGGTGGGAATAGCACATGCTTGGCTCATCTAAAATGCCATCCAGCCTTTACAATTGACAACAGTCAATAAACACCCTTCACAGAGCTGTAAAATGAACAACAAATATGATATTATGGGCAAGGATGAAGGAAATGGGCCCCTTCTTGTCCAAGGAAGGCTAAGCAAAATTTCTGAAACAATTCCATGCCCATGAAAGTGCAGTGAATTCAGAATCAGCACTGTGTAAGCTAGAAGACAAACCTTTCAGAGAGTTAGAAGAGATTCCAAAATATCCATGAAAAGAATAGAGATTCTTCAGGAAATAAAACAAGAAATGTGTCTGTTAACACGGACTAGGAGAACTGAACAAATATATTTCCCATTCAGTTCAGTCTGTGCTAGCCAGATCCCTCCATCTAGAAAGGTAAATGACCAGTGATCTTCACCACTAATGGTGTCTTCCATTCTGCAAGTTACAGAAGACTGCTGGCACTCTGTGAAGGGTGAAATTCACCTCTCTGCAAAGGGCCAGCACATAACCTATGCACCGTGTGAGACCTGCTTAAGCCCTATATTGAGGATTTAGGGGGTTCATAGCCTTATGCTGGCTTTCTGCACAGGGTGAATTTCACCCAAAAGATTATTTTAAACTATTGTGGAGGTAAAGAGTAAATAATATTTTAGTAGATTAAAAATAATAACTAGGTCTTATACAGCACTTCGCATCAGAACATCTTAAAATACATCACAATATTTAATGTATTTATTGTCACAACACTCTGAAAGTTAGAGAAGTACCATTGCCCCAATTTGTATAGAACTGAGGCTCTGAGAGGTGAGGTGACTTGTCAAGGTCACACTAGAAGTCCATGGTGGAGCAGGGAATTAAACCCAGGTCTCCCAAGGCCTAGACTAATGCCCTACCCAAGGCCGGCTCTGGCTTTTTGGCCGCCCCAAGCAAAAAAAAACCAAAAAACGGGGCGGCCAGAACAGCAAAGCAAAAAAAAAAAAAAAAACCTGCACCGCGGCCGGAGCGCGGGTGCAGGGGGACCGGCTGCGGGGGAGGGAGCGGGCGGGAGAGAGAGAGAAGGGGGCGGCCAGGGCTACAGCAGGGGAGCTGCCACGCGGCCCCTCCCGCTGCGCCGCCTCCTGCCGCCTGCCGCGAGGGCTCCGCTCCGGTCGGCGGGGAGGGAAGGAAGAGGACTGCCCTGCAGGGCGCTCTGGTTCTCCGCGCCGCCGCCCCCTACAGGGCGGCCGGAGCGGAACAAAAAAAAAAAAAAAAGCGTCTGTGCCACCCTAGGATTGGGCAGAATGCCGCCTCGAACAATCTGCCGCCCCAAGCACCAGCTTGCTCAGCTGGTGCCTGGAGCCGGCCCTGGCCCTACCTACCGGACCATCAGCAAAGAGAATTTAAAGGTCTCAGAATCCAAAAAAACATAATTTATTCTAAACCTAGAAACCAAAGAAAATATACTGCTACCCAGGCATTAGTACTAACTGCTGTCAATCATTTACCCTATACAAATTATCTCTATAAATAGAATTGTTACGAGCCATGGCCCCAAACCTGCAGACTGGTCGCCCATGTGTAATTTTACTAATATAAATAATGCCACTGATTTCAATAGGGCTACTCATAGGAGTAAAGTTATATATGTATGTTTATTCCTTGCAGGGTTTGGGCCAAAGAAGTCAGCTAAAAAATTCTGCTATTAAAAAACAAACCAAAACCAGCAACAACCATTAAAAAACAAAAACATAATTAACTTAATTAAAACACAATTATTGGTCAATTACCATCATCAAAATTATCTAGATAACACGCATAAAGGGGAAAATAGTAACTGTGTCAGAACTGAATGACTAAATCAATTAAAGGGAAGGAAAAAAGTATGCATGATACGTATTGAATCTATTTCCCTATCAGTGAGCCTGGCCAAAGCACGTTATACTCAAAGAGGGTCTTTTCTACTGGCATCAGTGGGCTTTGAATCAGAGGCTAGAGAAGCACTTGGCTGTTTGGGGCTGCATTTTCTTGGCACCCATCTTTCAAAAATATTTTTCCATCAATGTTTTTGATGGCATGTGCATTAGACTCATGCTCTACTGTGTAGCAATACCCGCCACCCTTTTCCTACCAAGCCCTCTCCTCCCCACAACACTGCTCCTGGTTCAAAGAGAAAATTCTCAGGTTTGGTCTCAGAAAGGATCAGCAGCAGCCTTTCAATAAGCCATGTGATAGGGTGAAGTAACTGCTAAGAAATAACCTCTCCTGTGTGTTATGGTCAGTGTTAGGTGGTTTACATGGCCTGGATAATCAAGATGAACCCTGCAAACCAGAAGGCCAAACTAGTAGAACTGGCTAAGAAACAATTTGTTTTTCCTAAAAAAAATTTCAATGAAAATTTAAAAAAAAAATCATTTTACCATATAGAAATGTCTTGGGTGTTCATCAAAAAACCCAAATCCCAATATGTTTCAGCAACTAGAGACCATAATTTTTCAGTTCTAAAATTGAAACTTTTTAGTTGCCATAAACAAAAAAATGTTGGGTTTTGTTTTTTCAATGAACATACAAAAAATGTCAACAAAAATGGAAACTTTTTGTTAAAATTTTGATTTTGTCAAAGAGCCATGTTGTATTTTAAAAAAAATCTCAACCAGCTCTACAACGAAGTGATGAGGTGACTGGATTCCCTTAAAAACAAGGGTAGTGTAGTATGCTATTGATCCCATTGTATCTGGAAATTGTGTAAGGAAGAGAACCATGGATATGCTGAGTATCCAAGTTTAAGGAATACCTGGTTGATCAGAGGGTTAGGGAGAAAAATTGTTCCTGAACTCCTGGTTCGTATTGCCTCGTAGCGTCTGGAAGATGTAAAATTAGTTCCCATCTGCCAGCTGAGGATCTGTTCCAGAGTTTTATAATTTTCCCCAGATTTCAAAAGCAATTGTGAAAAAAAAGCAAATATTATTCTGTGGTGTATTAGTAGGAGTGTCATATATAAGATATCGGAGGTAATTGTTTCACTGTACTCAGCACTGGTGAAGTCTGTGTCCAGTTTTGCACGCCACACTTTAGGAAAGATGTTGACAAATTGGAGAGTCCAGAGGAGAGCAACAAAAACGATAAAAGGTTTAGAAAGCTTAACCAATGTGGAAAGGGTAAAAAGCTGGGCATATTTATTCTTGAGAAAAGACTGAGGGGGCACCTGATAACAGTTTTCATATATGTTAAAGGCTGTTATAAAGAGGCCAGTGATCAATTATTCTCCATGTCCACTGAAGGTAGGGTGAGAAGTATTGGCTCAATCTGCAGCAAAGAAGATCTGGGTTAGATATTAGGTAGAACATTTTTCCTAAGGATAGTTAAGTACTGGAATAGGTTACCAAAGAAGGTTGTGGAATCCTCATCATTTGTGTTTTCAAGAACAGGTTAGACAAACACCTGTCAAAGATGGTAGAGGTTTACTAGGCCCTGCCTCAGTGCAGAAGGCTGGACTAGATGACCTCTTAAGGTCCCTTCCAGCCCTATATTTCTATGATTCTATGAAAAGTAAATAGTGGCAACCTTTAAAAATATTTCAAGGCACATGCATGTACTGCTGGATGTGTGTTTAGGTCTTAAATACAACTCTCATTCCACATAGTTATTCCCAAATCCAGGCAGTCTTGATAATGAGAGTTGACAGTATTGAAGGAGGATTAGGACAATTATATAGCAAGAATAGTGAGGCTGGGTCACAGAGCTGTTCTTCTGAAGCATAATTCACTCTTCATTTTTAAATAGGCATCTCATCACATAGTGCTTTCTTTGCAAGGAATAGTAGAGTGCTCTCTAATTATAACAATTCTAATGATTAGTGATGCATTTGTAGATGGGAGACAAGGCAAAGAAAACATCATTTTCTTTAAATGTAACATGTATTCCATTATTTTTTGTCATTGCCCCATGTTTTACAGGCTAGTGGAGCAACTTTCCCTGAGGCATCTGTTTTCCACACTGTAAGGTACAATTTGTTCTGACAAAGGTCATTATGCTAAGCTCTTCTCATTCTTGTTGAGGCCAAGGGAAGCTGAGGGTGTTTAGCACCTGGTAGGTACTGAGTAACCAAGATTTAAAAAAAAACCCATAAAAATAGGAGCCTAAAGTTAGGCTCCTAACTCCATATTTAGGCATCCAAGTAAGTGACCTGATTTTCAAAAGTATGGAACACACAGCAGTTCCCCACTGTCCTCAGTGGAAGCTACTGATTCAGCAACAATTCTGAAAATCAGGCTGCTTAATTAGGTGCCTAAATGTAGATTTAGGAGCCCAACTTTAAGGCTCCTATTTTTGAAAATCTTGGCCAGTGTCTATAATTTATTTACTGCTAAGGCATCTTTATTCTTGGTCTCTAAGGACCTGATCCTAATCCCACTGTAGTCAAGGAGAGTATGTATTAATTATTATGTATCACTGTAGCATCTACAGGCACCAACTGAGATGAGGGCCCTTTCATGCTGGCATTGTACATAGGTACAGTAAGAGACACTCTGTACCTCACGGAGCATCCACTCTAACTAAACAAGACTCACACCAGGTAGTAGAAATGAAGTATTGTTATCTCTAGGTTATGGAGAGAAAACTGATGACAGACAATTCAGGTGACAGCATGCAGCGGGTCCATGGCAGAACTGGAAAGTGACACCAATTTCCTGGGTTCCTGCCAAGTGCCTTAAGTACAAGACCATCCTTTCTCTTTTTTGCCATTGACTTTAGTGGAACAGGGTTGGGCTTTGAGTGCAAAGCTGGGGAGAGCCCCTCTTGGGAAATACTTAGCACCTGTCAAGAGTGGGTGCTAGATTTGTTAAACCAATTTTATATCATTCCTACTTAACTTACTCTTGCAACTCAATAGGAGAAAAGAATCCCTAAGTTTAGATTAGATACTAAATTCATTATCTCACATTAGAATTGTCTTCACTGGAGAACCAAGGATACTTATTTGATTCAGTAACGAGAGCTCCAAAGGGTGCTAATTTAGAAAGACTATTGACTGTTCATTACTATGATGTTGCTCAGATAGCTGAGAGCATGTGTGGTGTTTAATGTGATCTTAAACATTACTATCTACGGTAAATCAGAAACAGGGCACAAGTGCTATAGCTCTGTTTAATGATGTATGAAAAAGCTGCCTGGTAAAGTGCACCATTAAGAAAAGCTAAAACCAGTGCTGAACAAAGACCTGATGAAATATTGATACCTTTGCAGCCAATACCATTACTTCTTACTTGGAAAGTGACTGAAGTCAGGCTCTCTCAAAAATCACACTTAACTAACGTAAAGTAATGCAAGCAGCCTAGCTGGATCAAACTATGCCATTGAAAAAGGAAGTAAAAGGTAATGCAATTAAGGTTTTAACACATCAATTTCACATTTGTCTATTAGCAGGAGACTTCCGGTCCAGTAATAGATCATTTTCCCTTTTTAAAAAACTCTTCTTTGTTTGACGAAAATACCTACTCAAAAGAAATCACGAAGATAACCTTTATTAGAGGATAATATAAGTGACTCACTCCAGCCTGTCTTTCAAAAAATAAAATGCTACAAACAAAGTAAGTCAATCTTGCGTGTGTTTATTAATGTTATAAGGTGGTCTCAGTTAGAAATAAGTAAGCAAGTAAAATAAATAAATAAGAAAACCTTTACATAGTTGCCCTGTTGTGGCCTATAATAATTCCTGGATAACATATGACCATGGATCTTTTGAAGTTAGAGCTGGAAAAGACCCGCTAAATTAAACAGTTTCCCATTGTAAAATGGCATGTAGCAATTAATCGTTATGATAATACTTCATATGGAACCAAGCAGCAAAATTCATGCCAAGTAGCACCTTACTGCATGAGCAGTCCCATTCAGATCAATAGGACTGCTCATGAAATCAATGGCACTACTAAAGGAGTAAAGTGCTATTTAATAGTATGAGAATCTGGCCCTAAAAAACTTGCCCAAGGTCACATGGGAAGTCTGTGATCCCAGATCTCCTGAGTCCCCCAATCCAATGCCTTAACTGTAAGACTATCCTTCCTCCACAGCTCAGTCTTCCTCTCTGTGATTTCTTTACACTTGAACTACAGATCTGAATATAATGCAACATGATAGTAGAACTGTGAAAACTTCAGGACACGTCCCTCTCTTCTCTGGCACATTGTGAACTTGGATGTGTTTAATGAACACCCATAGAGAATTTTAAAAATGTGAACAAAATATCAAGGCAGCAAGAAGCCTGACATTTCTTTGGACTTCAAATGTGTAATGGATCTGAGGGGATCCATTGGAGTCCCAAATAATCCCTAAGAAGGCTACTGGCACATGGTGCATTCTATGGATGAAAGAATAGCTATCCATGCATATAGCTCTGCGTCCCCCTGAACCAATATTACACTACTGCAGAGAGATGGCCAAAACATCACAGTGCAGTAGTGTTTTCAGGCCAGTTCAGTAAGATGCTGTAGTATTTTATAGGGGTTTCATGCAGGCTGAATCTGGGTTTGTATTAATGTATGAGATTGTCATTTTTATTTTTTGAGGAGAGGGCGATGAATCCTGTAAAGATGCTGCATCTGTAGGGCTGGATACTGCCCACTAGTGCATTGGTTCACGCGTCTCAGGAAGCATCAGGCAGGACCACAAGCTAATGCTGAAGGGAAGGCTAGAAGAGAGGGCTGGCCCACACCCCATGTTCACAGTGGCTATGGTATGCCAACCTAGTGATTCCCCCATCCAACTAGCAAGTATGTGGCAGCTAGCAACAAGCACTAGCCAAAGGCACATGCTGTATCTGAGCAGGAGCAAAGTGCCCCATGCTGCACAAATGCAAGGCCTCCCTCTCAAATCCTATGCTAGCAGACCGCAATCATGCCTGTTGCAGCAGAGGATGTATCCGGCAGAGTCCCTGCTGCCCCCTCACAGTGGCCACAGGGAGGAACTGATGTGCAGAAAGTAGCCCATTGGCACAGAGGATCCTTTTCAGCAATAGGCTAAGTGCTGGAACCACAGCTCCTACTTCCAGTAGCCATGTGTCAGCATCATATTGTCCATCCTTCTCCACAAGAGTGGGCGGAGGGTGCTTTTCAAGACCCATAGGCTCTACTGAACTAATCCCAGGAGTAGGTATGAGAAGCACCTAAATTCTAGACCCACCCCTGCCAATTAGCACCCCCTAATAACCTCTTGCCCATAAATGGGACATCAGAAACACACTTTAATTATGAAGATAAATATCACTGTCATTATTACAGGTGGGGACACTGAAACACACAGGGTTTAAACTAAGTGGCTTGAACCAATGTCAGAACCAGGATTAAAACCCAAGTCTGTCTTTCTTTCTTTGTGTCTATATTTTAAACCATATTCATCACAGCAGAGATCACTGTGCTCTTCCTCCCCCTCCCCGCCTCCACAAGTCACTTAGAGTAATATTTTCAAACTTTGGACTGTAACGTTAGTCACTGAAATCTGTATTTATGGCCTTAACTGGTTGTTAAAATCCACTCTCTTAAGAGCGGCCTCATTTTCACACGTGCTGGAAGCTCCTCCTGACATCACTGGGAGTTGTGTGTCTTCAACATCTTTGCTAATCAGGCCATGTTTAGATGCTTTAATATAGATTTTAGGGACCTAATTTGAGGCACCCACATTGGAAAATGTCACTCAACCTGGCTCTCATTTTCCCCATTATAGATCCCAATTCAGGAAAGCACTTATGTGTGTACTTGAACGTGTTGCTGAATCGGGGCCATAATAATTCTGTGTTTTGTTGTCACCTTAGATTGTGAGTTCCTTGGGACAGGGATGCAGCTTCATCTATGCGTGGGTAACTCCTAGTGCACAGGGTGCAGCCATAAATGAAATAGATGACAATGATAATGTTTTGAATTATTTCTCTTTTGCATTAGCCTCTTTGCTGACTCACCTGCTTGAGAGAAGCTGACTTTCCTTCTGGCTGGGTAGCATTTTTCCCCCAAGATGTGTTGCTAGGTTTACTCTTCCCATACAGTCTCATGGCTCATTGAGTCTTGAAATAAACAAACAAATAGACCCTAACAATGGGCCTGATTCTGTCCTGAGAACAGACCTGCTGAAATGCATGGCACTGCTACTGAGGATGAGGTACTACTCAGCGCCAGGGAGGCAGAGCCCAACTATTGTTATCTCTATGTTTGCTGCTTCCTCTGAGCGGCGGTAAGTGCTGCCAAGACCCCACATCGCCTCCCGCACTCCAACCCCCTGCTCCAGCTCAGAGTCCCCTCCTGAACCCCAAATCCCTCATTCCTGGCCCCATCTCAGAGCCTGCAGCTGGAGCCTTCAGCTCCCCCTACATCCTAACACCCTGGCCCAGCCCAGAGCCTCTTCCTGCATCTCAAACCTCTCTTCCCTGGGCTCACCCTCAGCCAGAGGGGCCTTGGAGAAGGGGCAGGGCAGGAGACGGGGCAGGGATGTTCGTTTTTGTGTGATTAGAAAGTTGACAACCCTTGCTACATAATTAATAGAGTGCAGTGGGAGCTCCCTCCCCTCTGCTGGATGGTGCAAAAAGAGGGTCAGGGCCATGATCCTGCCACCACCATGCCCTGTGGAGAAACTCACACTGCTGTCAGGGGTAGCCTAGAGCAGGGGTCTCAAACATGCGGCCCGGGGGCCGCATGCGGCCCGCGGGGTTATTTTCTGCGGCCCGCAAGCTCCTTGTGGCCCCCCTCCACTCCCCCAGCATTTATCTAGAGTGGCTCCGGCCCGATGTGCACCGGGGGCAGGGCAGGCTCCCTGCCTGCCTGCCCTGCCCCCGCGCCGCTCCGGGAAGCCGACGGAACCTGAGGAAGGAGGGGCGCAGGGGGGGGGGTGGCTGTTGCTTCAGGCACCGCCCCCAGCAGCTCCCATTGGCCGCGAATGGGGAACCTGCCCTGCCCCCGGTGCGCGTTGGGCCAGAGCCCACCCTCCGAACCCCTCCTGCAGCCGAACCCCCTGCCCTGAGCCCCCTGCCGCACCCCTCCTGCACCCCGACCCCCTGCCGCACCCCGTACCCCTCCTGCACCCCAACCCACTGCCCTGAGCCCCCTGCTGCACCCCTCCTGCACCCCGACCTCCTGCTGCACCCCGCACCCCTCCTGCATCCCAACCCACTGCCCTGAGCCCCCTGATGCACCCCTTCTGCACCCTGACCCCCTGCCCTGAGCCCCCTGCTGCACCCCAACCCCCTGCCCTGAGACCCCTGCACTCCTCCTGCACTCCAACCCACTGCCCTGACCCCCCTGCCGCACCCTGCACCCTGACCCCCTGCCCTGAACCCCCCGCTGCACCCCGCACCCCTCCTGCACCCCAACTCCCTGCCCTGATCCCCCTGCCGCACCCTGCACCCTGACCCCCTGCCGCACCCCTCCTGCACCCCACACCCCAATTCCCTGCCCTTAGCCCCTGCCACACCCCTGGGGGCAGGGAGGGGGCAGAGTTGGGGTGGGGATTTCAGGGAAGGGGTTGGAATGGGGGCAGGGTTGGAATGGGGGCAGGGAAGGGGTGGGAAGAGGCAGGGCAGGGGTGGGGCCTCATGGAAGGGGTGGAGTGGGGGGCGGGGCCGAGGGAGGCGCGGGGGAGGTGTCAGTAAATGCGGCCCTCGGGCCAATGTACTAGTCCTCATGTGGCCCTCGTGGTCATTTGAGTTTGAGACCCCTGGCCTAGAGCAAGGACTGGAATCCTGTGGGGCCCCTGTGAAGAGGAAGAAGGGATGGGAAGCTTCCGTCCGCCTTCTTCTCCCACTTGCATACTTTTGTAAAGAGACAGCTCAGTGCACAGAAAACACGCGCTGTTCACAGTACTGCAGGCTGGGAATGTGCTGCTTTATTCAGCTATCTAACAAACAGAGTGGGGGAAATCACCCACTAACTAAACAGGGAGTGGAGCATGGTGCCAGCCCATAATACTCTGAGCGACCCAGTTAACATTACTACACACACCACTGTGCAGATGCAGATGCAAGCTACTCTATGGGGCTGATTCTGCTCTCACACTGGTCTCCCAGAGGTGTGATTCCATTGACTTCAGTGGAGTTATTCCTCATTTATTCTATTGTAACGAGGCGCAAAATGGGCCATCCTGTAGATATGCCCACCACATACAAGAGACACAGTTATACACACCCATGCATACACACACACAATCGCTGAGAGGAGAGTTAAAAAGAAGAGCAACCATGAGGTAATTTGACACATTTCAACTTATTTTGAGCTTGAGTGTAACGTTCTACTGAATGGGTATTTTAACGGCAAATAGTAAAAGGGATTACTTAGGTAATTGAGGTAGCTCAGTTGCATTGTGCAGAAAGTGCCCTGAAGTAAGGCCCTGAGACAGCCAGCTTGCTAAGAGTATAATTACCTCACAAAGAGCAGGTGACGGGTGGGACGAGCCTCCAGCCTTTTCAGTCTTCTGCTTAAACAAAGGAAAGCTTGACAAATGTGTGTGCATATTAGAGCCTTCGGTCTGCAAATTCCTCTTCCGTTCACGCCGTCATCAAAGATTCAGGAGGCTGTATCTTTCTGATTACTAATTTATGCTGTTTACAGACTGGGTAAGAAAGAACAACAAGATTGGTGCCTCGCTATTAGGACAAATCGACATTTGTTGAATGGGATGCCATTCCAGCACAGTGGGGTCTTATTTCATTTGAGAGGCAGGGCACTGAAAACATAAAATTCGGTAATAAAATAAGCCTTGATTCTGCTGCCCTGGTTAGGACAGAGTAAAATCAGTTGCAATGCTCCCATGAGTAAGGGTTGCAAGATAGTGTCTATATGTCTTCCTAGCAAGACTGTGCCTGGCCCCTCCCTCAGGGTAGGGAGTTGGCGGGAGGGCACAAGGGGTGAAATCCTGGCCCCACTGAAGTGACCCAGTTGACTTCAAGGGGCCAGGATTTCACTCACTGAGGGTACGTCTACACTACCCGCTGGATCGGCGGGTAGCGATCGATCTATTGAGGATCGATTTATCATGTGTAGTGTAGATGTGATAAATCGATCCCCGATCGCTCTCCCGTCGACGGCTGAACTCCAGCTCGGTGAGAGGCGGAAGCAAAGTCGATGGGGGAGCGGCGGCCGTCGATCCCGCGCCGCGAGGACGCAAAGTAAGTGATTCTAAGTCGATCTAAGATACGTCGACTTCAGCTACGCTATTCTCGTAGCTGAAATTGCGTATCTTAGATCGATTCCCCCCCACCCAGTGTAGACCAGGTCTGAGTCTATCCCATCTTGTGCTTCTGTCCATTGGACAGGCACAACAACCAGGAGAGTCCTTGGGCTCAGTGCAACTGGTGGCACTAACCTCTCCACAGGGCCAGGGCAGGAGGTGTGGCCCTGTCCCCCAACCCACTGCCCTAGACCAGCCAGCAAAGCTAGCCAGGCTCGAAAGCAACTATGCTCTACCTGTGCTTCCCAATGCTCCAAGAGTCATTGTGTCTGCTTCAGACACATACCTCCCACTGCTTCCAGCCCATTCACTACTGCCACTAATGTGGGGCTGTGTCTTAAAGACACAGTACAGCTCTTTCATATTAACCAGAGACTACAGTATACTGTGCAGTACACTCCCCAGAACTCCATTTTCTTCACTGGGAGTTGTGGGTGTGCAAGGAGTGTAGGGCCCAGCCCTTTGTCGGATGTCTACTGTTTAATATACCCAAGCACTTCATTGTTATGTGTTCATTGCTGCTTTTTAAACGTTTCCCCCCGTGCCTAAAGAGCCTCTCAGAGAAGTAGAAATGTGGGTGTCCTCTCCCAAGACAATGAAATCTGGACGCAAAGGTCCCCATTTAATAATCGCTTTCCATTCTGTCCACTTGGCAGATTTATTAACCTTAAATATTTGGATAAGGGGAGCTGTGTTCCCTCTCAACTCAAGCCCTGAATTGACTCATGCAGCCTTGAATTAAAAAGAAAAAAATTACACTAAGGTTCTGTCATAAGCTGAGGCAAACCAGAGAATTGTAAATTAAGGCAGCCACCAGCCCTAACTCAGATCACCATGAGGAGAAATAATAGCCACTATGACTGAAGGATGGAGCTCCAATTCCTAAGGTTATGTCTTTAAAACATAACTGGTAACTCAGCAGAGCAGAGAAACTTATACTTTGCACCATATCCAGTTATACTGTGACCCTTTGTCAGGTCTACATAATATGCATAATAAGGAAATAAGAGGTGCTCCATTGCTTGAAACATTTATTACAAGACTGGACAAAGTACTAAACCCCTGATTTAAGGAAAATGCCTAACTTTAAGCATGTAAGTAGTCCCATTGAAGTCACATGCTTAAGGTGCTGAAGAACCTGTCTGAATTGGGGTCCTGTAGCGAGGCGGTGGGATACCCCACAGCCCCGCTGAGGGCCGAACCTCCCCTAACACCAACGTGGGCGGAGCCACCGGGTCCGGCGCCCGCCCCTCAGAGGTCACGGCGCCGACCCGGAAGTATAAAAGCCCGCCTGCAGAGCTCAGTGGAGAACAAGCCGGCGGAGAGAGCAGACGTCTGTGGCCGAGCTCCTGCTTGGGAGACAGCAGCAGGCCGCGACCGGCCTGCTGACTCACCAGGCCAGCCGAGCCTACCCCTCGCCCATTATCCTGAGGAGGACTGGCCAAGCCTGCCCCTTTCCAGCTACCCCGAGGAGGAGCCAAGCCTGCCCCTTTCCAGCTACCCCGAGGAGGAGCCGAGCCTGCCCCTTTCCAGCTACCCCGAGGAGGAGCCGAACCTACCCTTCGCTACCTACCCGGAGGAACCGATGCTGGTGGAGACCACCGAGGACACTAGTAACGGCCCAGGTACCCTACGAGGGGGAGTGTGGAAGTACCCCGGGGGCAGCCGACCCCAGTCTGGCTGCAGCACTGCCAGAGCCTATGTCAGTGTGTTGCGGCCAGGATCCCCACTGACAGCAGCGAGTTTCCGCCGCTGCTAGGGCCCCGGGCTGGGACGCAGTGGAGTGGGAGGGCCTGCGTCCCCCCCTGCCACCCACTCCTTGGGTGGCAGACTCCCCCTCTTCCCTGGCCTAGAGAGGCTGGGACCTCTTGCTCATTGACTCAGCCCCTGCTTAAGGGCCTGGGTTCCTGACTGACTATTTGATTGCTGCCCCGCCCTGACCTAGGGCCTGGGCTGCTACAAACATTGACTCAGCCCCTGTTTAAGGGCCTGAACTCCAGACTGCGTGGTTGCTGCCCCGCCCTGATTGAGGGCCCGGGCTTTTTCTGACCTATTGGCTCAGCCCCTGCGTAAGGGCCTGAGCCCCTAACCATGTGTTTGCTGTCCCATATTACCGCTGGACCAGGACTGACGGCAGACCAGAGCGAGGCGGCGGGATACCCCACAGCCCCGCTGAGGGCCGAACCACGGCAGAGACTATTACAGGTCCTGAAAACGAGATTGGATCGGGTAACACAATGGGTCATATTTTCCAACACCGGTGGCTATGTCACAGACATGTAACTGTGTGTGCAGGCATGAACTTCCAGTAGCACAGCAGGTAACTGCACACAAATAGGTACAAGTACCTGTTGTTCATGCACAGTTGCTTGCTAGCCCATGCATATTTTGCAGACGCAATTCTTTTAAAAATTTAGCCCAAGATTTATTTTCTTCGTTAAACCTGTCATTTATTTTTAATCTGTGTGTATCGGCCTTAGTCAGCTTCATAAACAATTTTCCTTTTTATTTTTTTTATTTTTAAATCTAAAAGAGCCTAAACCACACAATGGACTGATGCAACCTGCAACTTTGCATCTTTTGAAAGCAAGAAAGCAAGCAAGAAAAGCTGGTTTTAACTTATATAGGAGCACAGCGGAAAAATTAGCTGACATGAATAGACCTTTTATTTGCGATGCTAAACGTTTAAAAATGACTCGATAGACATGCCTGAAAACTTGTAAATGCATTTTAAAAGTCACACACGTACAAAAGTAAACCTCCATCTCCCAAACCCAGGACAACCTTCTCCCCTCTAAAATAACCTCTTTCCAGGCTGGGACCATGCAGAAGAAGTTCTAATGCATAACTGATCCTCCTGGATGAGATCTAAACTCCTGAAAATAGCAGCTTAGAATGGAAGTGCTGACACAAGCTTAACGACTGCAGCACCAATTTAACAGTTGTGTGCAGCGCTCTTGCAACATTCCTTGTCTGAAACACAATCTGTGCATGGTATAGGGCAGTATGTTTAAGAAAAGAAGAGTCAGTGATCATGTCTGACAGAAATTCTCCCAAGCAATACAGTCTGAGCTCATGATTTTTACTGCTCAAAGCTAAATGAGGTATTTAGCCAAATTTCAATTCCTCTTACAAATAAAGCTAAATCAAATAAAGCTGCATTTTTTTTTTTTGGTGGGGGGATCATTATTCATTTAAATGACAAGTTTATATATGATAATTACAGTCATTAATGAAGACACACTTACTTACTTTACCATAGATTATGAAGATAAAAGAAGATCACTCAAGAATCATTTTCTGGTAGAGTCAATAAGAAAATTAGTCCAAATAGATCTGGAAAATTATTCTTAAATAATGCCCTAAAGGTTAAAGAAACAATGGGTGCAGATGTAATGGAAGAAATTAAAATGACACACTAGAGGTCACTGTTGCTACTTGAGCAAAAGGTTTATCTGCTGCCTTATAGTTTGTTTAAAATAGTAAAGATCAAATCTTTCAGCAGAAAAAGTACTTCTGTTTCTAAATTTCAAAGCATGTAGGGCCTGATATCCTGAAAAAATAAACAACAGATTGCTTTTGGCTGGAGGATTGTGCTAATGATCGTGGAAATGGTATGCACTGTATATGCTAAGAAATTAGTCATAATGCAATACAATTTTATTTTGTGTGGCATCTTTCATACAAATAGCATCCCAAAACACTTTATAGCTTGTAGCATTAAATAATATAGCATTACATTACAGAGATAAATAATAACTGGGAGAGAAATTAAATGTTATAGACAAGGGGCAAAAGATGTTACCATATCTGAAACCTGTGCGAAACCATAAATTACAAATCCCAGCCAAAGATACATGAGGAAGCCAAATAATTAAGTCTCATAACATAGGAGAAAATCTCAGTCTTCCCAAATTATTCATGAGCTGAGTGTACAAAGGAAGCAACTATTTAGTATCATAAACACAGTCCCATGTCTGGATACATATGAAAAAGAGATGCCTCTGAATGCCTGAGGGCACGGCCAGTCAGTATAAATGCAGGAACAGGCCACAGTATGTTGTGCATGTTATAGCCTTCAGCAATTAAAGGGACTGGGTTTTGGAAAGTGTCATTTACCCAATAATAACTGTAGCCTTAATGCTTCGGGGGCCCAATCCTGCACCGCTGCCTAATGGGCATATTGCCGTTGACTTCAACGGCCACTGGAGCAGATCACTAATGTGGAGCATTTCTGGGCCCAATCCTGCACAGCGCAGAGCATCTCCGGAGAGGTGCTGATCATCCTCAATTCAGAGGACAGTAAAGTTCTTTCACACCTCACAGAATCAGGCCCCAAATGTCAAGAAATAGCTTAATTGGCTAGTAAAGCTGACTGGCCATGCATTGTTTAAGCAATAAACTGAGGTGTGAGGGTTACTGTTTTACCATCTGGTTCTGAGTGGATAAATTGAGCGGCCAAAGGCTGACTAGTTTATCCCAACAAGGCAACCAGATTACTGCAGCTGAGGGACAGATGCAGAGCAGGCAGGAATATCCCCTCTCCTGCACAAACTCACTTGCCCCATGAAGCTTTCACAAGTGAGCTTGGGCGCCCGGTTTGAGACACCTCAGAGGGTTGGTGTAAGCACTTTCAGAAAATCAGG
This sequence comes from Emys orbicularis, assembly GCF_028017835.1. NCBI lineage: Eukaryota > Metazoa > Chordata > Testudines > Emydidae > Emys > Emys orbicularis. The sequence continues at coordinate 198,584,725 of NC_088685.1, forward strand.
CCCCTTTAAGATGTCTGTGATGGGTTGGATCACAGAAACCCCCTTGGGAGCTGCCACCTGATGTGCAAAGACTACCTCTGCTCCTGTTTTCCCTGACAGCTCAGGACTCCAGCACCCTGTCTTGCTGAGCCAGACACTCCCGTCTGCTCCAACACAGACCCAGGGTCTGAATCACTTGTCCCAAAGCTGCAAGTTTACCTGAAAACAGCTCACAGAAGTGTGCTTTTCTTTAGCACTCAGATGCCCAACTTCCAATGGGCTCCAAACCCAAATAAATCCATTTTACCCTGCATAAAGCTTATGCAGGGCAAACTCATAAATTGTTCGCCCTCTATAACACTGATAGAGAGATATGCACCGTTGTTTGCTCCCCCAGGTATTAATACATACTCTGAGTAAATTACTAAATAAAAAGTGATTTTATTAAATACAGATAATAGGATTTAAGTGGTTCCAAGCAGTAACAGACAGAACAAAGTAAGTCACCAAGCAAAATAAAATAAAATGCGCAAATCTATACCTAATCAAAGTAAATACAGATAATCTCACCCTCAGAGATGCTTCAGTAAGTTTTTCTCAGGCCTGGGCACAATTCTTTCCCCTGGTACAGCTCTTGTTCCAGCTCAGGTGATAGCTAGGGGATTCTTCATGATGGCTCCTCTCCCCCTTGTTCTCTTCCACCCCTTTATATATATCTTTTGCATAAGGCGGGAACCCTTTGTCCCTCTGGGTTTCCACCCCCCCCCTCACTGGAAAAGCACCAGGTTAAAGATGGATTCCAGTTCAGGTGACATGATCACATGTCACTGCAAGACTTCATTGCCCACTTGCCAGCACACACATATACAGGAAGACTAACAGGTAAACACAGCCATCTGCAGACAATGGTCCTTGTTAATGGGAGTCATCAAGATTCCAAACCATCATTAATGGCCCACACTTTACATAATTACAATAGGCCCTCAGAGTTATATTTTATATTTCTAGTTTTAGATACAAGAGTGGTACATTTCTACAAATAGGATGATCACACTCAGTAGATTATAAGCTTTGTAATGATACCTTACAAGAGACCTTTTGCATGAAGCATATCCCAGTTGCATTATATTCACTTCTTATCAAATCTTTATAAAACTATCCCAGTTACATTATATTAACTTATTATCATGTTTTTATAAAACCATATAGACTGCACAACGTCACAACGTCTCAAGCTGTGAACCAAAAATCACTACTCATTTTTGAACCTATAGGCCTGGGTGTCAGACAGGACATAAGCAATGGCTGAAACAGGCAAACAGAGAGGCTGTGAGTTGAAGGGATGAAGTAACAATCAGACAAAGTCTGGCAGAAAAGCAGAAGGCTCAGCTCACCATTTGACTATTAATATAGTTTTTCGTTTGCTTTTTTGTCACTCCTTCCTTAGCCAGAATGGGCCCAATCCTGAATTTTTTATTTACTCTTTACTGAGACCAATCTCCCACTAAAACCAATGAGTAAAGATCAAAGGGCAACTGCTACCTTTATGCAAAAAGCCATTGGGAAGGACATAGAGAAACCCAACCTAGTTTGGGGGAGGGGCCATGAATCTTGGCACCCAGAAGGAGTTGAGTTTGCATTTAGGGGTGCTGTGGAGTGGGAGGGAACAGGGAGTCCTGCTGTTTTGTCTCAGCCCACTTCCCGGGGAGGAAATTTGGGCCAAAGGAGCAGATGGTTTGCTTCTAGCCACCATGCATGATTTGACCTCCCTTAATTCAATAGCCCCTATCCTCTCCACTTTCAAGACCCTCTTAAAAAGCCTCTTATGCCATGCTGCCTAGAGTGAATTCTGTTGATTGGTATAGAAAATTCTTTGTGTCGTTTACCTTCTGTTGTTCTGCTTTCCAGACCTCTGTTTGGCTGTCTATCTTTAGACTGTGAGCTTCTCAGGGCAGAGACGATGCCTTCCAGTACGGTAGAAATGTGCTCAGCACATTGTGTGTACTAGTGCAAAGCAGTAATAATTAAAGGCAGTGTGGTCTAATGGCTAGAGCACTCACCTATGAGTCTGGGTTCTGTTCCAGTTCTGCCACTGGCCTGCTGTGTGACCTTGGGCAAGTCACTTCACATCTCGTGTTTCTGCATCTCCTCCCACCCTTTGCCTGTCTTGTCTATTTAGATTGCAAAGTCTCTGGGGCAGGGCATATCTATGATTATATGTATACACAGCACACAGCACAATGGGGCCCTGATCTCGCTTGAGGCCATTAAAAGAATTAATAAATAATCAATAATAATGGGAGATGATCTAGCCTTTCAAAAGAATGCAGATTTTGGCCAATAGATATAGTGTTATATGCTCCATTATGCCCCTTTCCCCCACCCTTTGGCTATTTGTCTATTCAAATTATTAGATCTTCAGGACTGTCTTTTACTCTCTTTGTACAATCCCTAGCACAATGAAACTCACAATACAAATATGTAGTGATATCTAGTGATCAGGTAGTGCAAGAGAGGATCAAATAATAAGAGAATCCCACTGCATGTGCTCATTGAACAAGTATCACACGGTATTATCACCACACACATGACAAATCCAAAGGATAACAAGAGCAGAAACCAACTCAACTCCATTGCTTCCCTTCACCTCTGTCACAGAGATTCAGTAGTTAGCTAATGTTATTTTAATCACAGGTTTGATCAACAATATTAAGCAGCTACTTAGCAGGAGAAAATTAACGCATGAGCTTGTTAGAGGATTTGCACTTGTTACCAGTACCATTATTTTTAAAACGCTTTTTAATTTCCTATTATTACCAGAGTAATTTGTTTAGACATACGTACATCAGAGCCCGTAGGTAACGTACTTTATCTGTGATTGTCTTGAAGTCATAGAAACATGGGATCCCATCCTCAAATCCTCATCTGGGAGTGGAAAATGGGAGTTTTGCCTAAAAAGTAAGGCCTGGATCATGTACGGTGTTGAATACATGCAATTCCCATCAACTTCAATGTAAAGCTTAGGGGAAGCTTAGGCCAGGTCTACACTACCGCGGTAGTTCGACAGCTGGCAATCGAAGTTCCGGGTTCGATTTATCGCGTCTGGTCTGGACGCGATAAATCGATCCCGGAAGCGCTCGCCGTCGACTGCGGTACTCCAGCTCGGCGAGAGGAGTACCGCGGAGTCGACGGGGAGCCTGCCTGCCGCGTGTGGACCGCGTCTGAACCGCGGTAAGTTCGAACTAAGGTATGTCGACTTCAGCTACGTTATTCACGTAGCTGAAGTTGCGTACCTTAGTTCGAATTTGGGGGTTAGTGTAGACCAGGCCTTAGTATTTCACAGAAGCAAGTCCTAAATTAAGGCGGCTGGACTAGGCTTACTACATTTGCAATTGGATTTACATTATTATTGTTATTATTAGCCCTTTAATTAGACATGCGCTATGGATGAAAAACCCAGCCATTTCTTGGGAAAGAGACCATTGTCTCCAAATCAGCTGGGCTTGTTCTCCTCTCACAACGGGTTTTTCACCAGTGCAGCTCAGCTGACTTCATTGGAGTTCGTTCTCTTGCACAGCAGCACAAGTGAGAACACAGTCCATCCGATCTGGGGAAGGGAGAGTTTGGAATGGGGAAGATGGCTTTAATACACGCTCAGAGGACAGTGAGCTCGATGTACCTTCGCTGGCTCCAGAGGAGGCATTACCAAGAGAGCTGGAGGCTGTACTGGAACCAGTAGGAGCAAATTGAGTCCTGTCAGAGGCTTTAATTTTTGCTGGGGCTCTAAAGGAAGCCGTACAGGAGATGCCCTGACTCAGTGTATTTTCCAAGTGTCCCCACCTCTTACCTGCTGGCCTTGTCTGCTTCTTCCACTGCATCAGCCAACTGCATGCTCCTCAGCAGAATGTTGTGGGCGGTGGCTGGCTTGCATAGCTGCACCTCGCATCTGGGTGGAATTTCCACTGCAGGGCCCCCAAAGCCTGGGTCAAGCAAGGAAGCCCTGAGGTCATGTATGAAATTTCAGTTCTCATAAATAACTTGAGAGATGTCTTAAATCAATAAAGTACATTGACATCCAAGTAGGAAGCAAGGTCCAGAATCCACATAACAGAGCTGAAACACCATGACATGAGACATTTAACTGATGTCAAATTTAAATCCCCTATTAAAAAAAGAAGTGTTCTCTAGTCTGCACCAGACCATCCATTCTGGTAATCTCATTCCATATTTCTTTTTATTGTTGAAAGAAGCAGTAGATTAATGACAGTAGGAATCCCACTAGAAAGAACACACTCCTTATAAGGCATTCTTGAGAGAGAGATTTAGGAAATCTTTACATAGAACTACTTTGTTGCCAAGGAAAGTTGCATTTGTACCATTTACATTTGAAAATCCTTAACCCAGGTCAACGTAGTTCGGCCAAATTAACTCCATCTGGATAAATGAAGTTGAGGATTACCTGTCAGGAAAAGACCCCGAATGGCACACTGTAACTTTGTGCCACACTTTAAAAACCACCTAGGGACTGTGGTGGATCAGTTCAGTCAAGGAGGATGAATTGAAGAGGTACAGCATTAAAGTATATTAACAATGAAAGAGAGGGGGAAGGTGACACCTATTTGTTTAAACTTTTTCCCCAGTGAATGAGCTGCCCCTGAACTGTTACTACAATTTGGAGAAAAGTGGTGGTGATAGTTTCAGAACATGAATTAGAATGTAACCTTAATGAAGCAAGTTAATATTTACTCCTTGCAGTGTTGTCAGCTCTTGTGATTTTATCGAGATGCTTGGGATAATGGTTGTTTTTCTTAAAGCCCCAGGACCTGGAGTCATGTGAATATGAGAGACTCTCAGCTCTGATTTTAAAAAAGCAGTTTTCTGGTCCTCATGGTTGCAGAGAAAAAACATGAAAATATGGCTTCAGTGTACTTGAAAGGTTCAAAAACCAGATGGGGGAGAGGGGGAAATGAAACCAAAATGTGTTCTTTTTTTAAAAATCTCATGATGGATAAGCCAGTCTCATGATTTTTGGAGCCTAACTCCATACTTAGGTCAACAGGGTGATTCAATAGCACACCTTCATTTTGCCATATGGAAGCGGGGAGAGCTCATTTTCCAAAGCAGTCATTGTGCTGGAATGATCTGTATCTAACACACAGTGTCTTTGAGTTCCTAGGGGTTGACAACTACATAGGTATTCTTCAGCACGCCAGGAAAGACAGATGATTAAAGGTATTGTAGTCTGATAGCTCTTTTGGCCACATGACTGTTGATTATCCATTGTATGGGTGAAGAAGAAATTCTAAAGCAGAACATCATGACAAAGAATTGCATTGGGCAGTTACCTATGGGATCCCATTTGGATGATTTTGATTGTAGTATGAGGAGTGAAACTGGAGAAATGGGGTCATGTTTCAGGGGGACCCGGTTTGGTGCGACATCAGCAATTCAGAAATGCAAGTGGGAGCCAGCCTGCTAACATGCAAACTCTAGGGTCTCAGCATGTTCAATAACAATCTCTTTCCTACAACTCCGCCTGCCTGCTGCATCATTTTTTTGCTAATGAAACACTGATGTCTCAACTGCACTGCACTTGCTACTGCAAAACCAGTTTGCACTGCTTGTCTAATGGTTATGGATGGGTTATGAATTAACCCCCTAACATACAAATATGTGTTTTATGTAGCTATGAAACTGAGATGCCTTTTGTTTTCTGTGTCAGTATCAGGGCAGGCTCCAGGCACCAGCTTAACAAGCAGGTGCTTGGGGCGGCCAAGGCAGAGGGGCGGCACCTGCGGCAATTCGGGGGCGGCAGGTCCCTCACTCCCTCTAGGAGCGAAGGACCTGCCGCCGAACGGCTGCCGCCGATCGCGGCTTTTTTTATTTTATTTTTTTTTGCTTGGGGCGGCAGAAATGCTGGAGCCGGCCCTGGTCAGTATGAATTGTGCCTTTGGATTTCTAGGAACTCTTTGTGGAAGGAGTTCTGCAGCCATTTGTTCTGAGATGCTGCAGCCTCTAATGAGAGGAAACTCATGCCTTGAGCTCTATAATGGTGCCTTAGCTTCTTTGCTTTCTGGTTGTTGTTACTCAAACCAAACAAATTCTTCCTCTTCTGTTAACAGCTGGTGTATAGGCATATAGAGCCCAATTCTACTACAATTGAAATCCAGAGAATTTTGTCAATGACATCATTGAGAGCAGACTCATAGTCAATTTTTTAAAATAAGTATCATTTAGCTATGAATATTGCCTTTCAAAAACCATTGGCCCTCCTACTATGACTCTGCTGACTTCAGTGCAATCATATGAGAGTGGATTTTGGCCCGCTGGAGATATAGATTTTAGGGCTCACATTATGCTGTGCACGTGCACTACGTACATACATAAAAAATCTGTGTCGTTACTCTGCCTGTTCAGTAGCCACTTTTCAACTTGAAATATCTCAGCCATTTTAAATGGCGTTTTTATTTTTTGCAAAGACACTCAAAAGCAATTAGAGGGCCATATTGCCTCATCCCTTGCCAAATTTCAGTGTTCAGATCAAAGCTGGGTTTGAGTTACTGTACCAAAGTGCAAAAGTATCCCAAACTATTTTACATACATTAAAAACAAAGAAAACCCCAGCCTTTAAAAAGAAAAGAAAAAGCCACTTATAAAAGAAATGCGTGCTCCCAATCTGAAACCATGTGTCAGCCTAGAGCAACCTGTTAAAGTTGAGTTATGAACCCCTGGAAAAAATAATCGTTTCTAATGGCAATGCTGTGAAACCCTTAACTAAAGCAGAAGCACTATGGGTGCAGGGTTCCTGCTGCAGCTATGAATAATAAAGGCTCTCCCAATACCTCGATTTGGAGAGGTGCTCAAAATATATTTTATGTTTATTCTGCAGTCATTAAAGTCATTAGTCCAGCCCCCTTCCTAATTAAAAAAAATCAAACTATTTTGCTTGCAACCAGTTACAAATTATTAGAATGAACTGTCAGTTGATGTTTCAACTCTGGTAAACAAGCAATTCCAAAGCTCACATGCTATCTGCAATTCACTTGATAGGCTCGTACTTCACTATGAGCATGAATGCACTCATTAGAGTTATGCTAAAGAGCTTTAAAAAGTCATGAATTGTGCCTCTGAGTCAGCGGTAATTTCAAACTTTTCCAAGCGCGGGAACCAATGGAGCTGCTGAAACAGAAGATTTGTTCACATGAAGATCTCATTTTGAGTGCGCTTTGACTTTCAGTGTTTGTACAGTGAGTCGCAGTCTGGATTGGTGAACTGACATAAAACCACAAAAGCACAATGACAGGAAGTGGGAGCTAGTGGGGCCTGATTCTCCACTGCCTTGCATTGTACAATCAATGTAAAGTGTGTGCAAAATGCTACTACTAGTGTAAGAAGAATTCTATGTTGGTAGCACTTTGTACCCCTTCTGTACAGGTATAATTGACTGCACACTGAGCAAGGCAATGGAAATGCAGCTCAAGAAAGCCAACAAACTTGGGGCTAGATCCTCAGCTAGTGTAAATCAATGTAGCCTCATTAAAATCAATGGAACTATCTAAGGCAATTTACACCAATTGCATGGTGCTGTGTTCTTTCCCATATCTGCTGTTAATTTGCTATTTGGCCTTGAGTGAATCACTTATCTTCTCTGCCTCAGGGCTTGATTCTCATTTACTCTAAAACCACTTTACACCATTCTGACAATGAAAAGGGAACTTAAAGTGGGCATCAATTATATTCACACCCATTTCAAGGCCTCTTTTGCATGCTAGAGTTAGTGTAAAGTGGCCTTAGTATTAATGAGTATTAGGTTTTTCAGTTCCCCCATCTATAGAATGCTACAGTAGTACTTATCTCTCCGCCTCAGAAGGGTTTGTGAGGAATGATTAGTTAATGTTTTTATGGTGCTTTGAAAATAAAGGCCATGTAAAATTACTTATTACAGAGGACAATGGAGAAAAATACTTTCTTTATCCTTCCTCAAAAATATCAGAGGACTGAGGGAGAAGCTCTATGTTCATGGAGCCCCAAAACAACATGTCCAATACTCACGGTTACACAAGAGAGGATAATTGTTTGTTTGTTTGTTTGTTTTAAGATGCAGTATAAACCCTCATGCTATCGGACATAAGCCAAACACTAAATGACAGGGGTTAGGAAGAAATTAACCTCTCAGCAGGATATTCCAATATTTTCCACAGTGGAATTTTTTCCCAATTCCTCTGAAGTACTGGCCACCATCAAACACAAGACACTGGTACAATCTGGGGTCTATAGCACTTCTTGTGTTCCCTGAAGATGGGGAAAATTAAAAAAAAACAATTATTCCATTTTTCTATAAGCTGGGAATATGAGCATTTAATGGAAATCAAATACCAAGTTTTTCAAGAGCCCATCTGAGGCAGATCTGGGAAAGATCCAAATGGAGCTTTTAAGTTTCTTATATCTTTTCAAAAAGTGTCTATCTAGTTCTTTGTTCTTAGAGATGCACTTTGTTACTCGGATGTTTACCTTCAGTGAGGAAGAACAGAAGAGTTTATCTGCCTAAAATAAATGATATGGCTAATAATAGCATTTGTACCAGAGTTATCCAAGCAAGAGTAGGTTTAATCAAATCTCATGATTCAGAGTCTAAACTGATCAACTGCAGGAGTCAGGAAGAAATTCCTTCCCACCTCCACACCTCATCGCAACTCCACATTGTACTGTATTGCACAACTGACTACATCAGAGGCTCTCAAACTTTTTCATAGTGTAGACCACAATTCAATAGAGGGGTCCACAATTTATGGACATCTCTTTTGTTCACAATTACACAGATCACTTCACTCCCATTTGTGGGCTGTGACAACTACAGCAATTATCTGGAAAAGTAACATAAGGAAAGTGTTGATGTGTTTTTAGCTGTCTGTTGTGTAGTTTAGGAGATGATCACAAAGCCAGCACTATGTGACCAGCTGCTATCTCCAGACCACCAGTAATTGCGCTGTAGTACCCAGACGAGATATTGAGAACTATTGGCTTAGCTAGTTTAGCATTATAAGGGTCTTTCAAATTCCTCTGAAATATCAGAATATTTAGTTCTATGGACCAGTGGACTTATCCAGTGTGTTAAACTCTATGGGCTGAATCCTGCTCTCAGTAATGTGAATGCAACCCCCAGTGAAGACGTGTTCCCTGAATAACTGATGGTAGAACATTTCTAGAAAAGTGCTAAAATATCCTTGCTATCTTCTGATGTCTAAGAAAAGAACGTGGTGTTTCTTCCCTCATTTCCAAATCAGAATTCGATACCAAGCAAACTACAATGGAGAGAAGAGTATTAAACATTATGAGAATTCAGCCATAGTGACAAGAGAAAAGGAAAGAAGATTATTCTGGTAGAGTGGCACAAGGAGAGTGATTATCAGGCTACACCGAGCCATCGTTCATGGGAACATAATCTTTATAAATTATAAGTAAAGATCTGCTAAGTGCCCAACTGAGTACACTTACTCTTCTGTGCACGTCTGTCCAAGTGCAATAAATACAGATCAAATGTTAATATCCATATAATAACCAGGATCAGATCCAGCACATTTTTATTTCTGAGGATTACCTGGGATTACATTGTGTTTTATGTTATATTTTTGATGCATCATTTTTTTTCAAAAAATACAGTAATTAAAAACAAATTTAATTGCCAGTTGGATCCAACATCAGCTCTGGGTGCAAAAGGAGGCACTATATCCCAGATGACAATGCTATTACTATATTTCTGCAATGATTTACTGTGCCATTTATTTTACATACATTTTATGCTGTTTTCAGTCAGAGTTGATAAAGGTCTGAAACAATTAAAATGAAAACATGAAGAAGGAACTATTGGCTGGAATTTCAAAGGTGCTGAGCATCTAAAGCTCCCAATGACTTCAGTGGAAATTGTGCATGCTCTTCTCTGAAAATAAGGTATTTATATTCCGTTATGTAATGTTAAAGTGCATTGTGTAAAATACATACCAATCCCCCCACCACATGAAAAGAATATTCAGGTTACAAAATGAAACACTCAAAGGACATCAAAGTTAAGATTGTCTACATAACCTTAACACCGCCCCCTTGCATGTATGTCTTACAATGCAGTCTTTTATTATGTGATCACATACGGGTTTTTTTACACAGAGACCCTGCCTAATGGAGATGGACCTAAACACTTAATCACATGCTTAAGCATCTGTTGAATGAGGTCCTTGGCATGTTTAGTGGAATGAATGCATCAGATAAAAGGTGCTCAGTGAACAAAGCAGTTCAACATTCTCTTCATGCTTTTCATCCAGCATGTGACCTTATGCCTCATTTATTGCCGATCATCCAAAGTAGTAAATAAGGAATTCATTCTTTCTTTATAGATTTTCCATGGTGCTCATCAATGTAGTATCACCGTACCCAACAAACATTAATGCATTTATCCTTCCTTGGGAAGAATTATTGGCCCATTTTCACAGATGTGAAACTGAGGCACCAAGGGCCAGATTTTCAAAAGCTTCTAAATGACTTACGCACCTAAGTCCCACTGACTGGCAGGATGCCTGGACATCAGTTCTGGTGCCTCAACAATAAGAGAATTCTTCTTCTTCTTCCAGCAGCCCCCTTCCATCACTCCATCCCATTGAACACCATCCTCATTCTTGACACATGCTATAACAACTGCTGTAAATGTGCAGAAGTGTGCTGGACCCTAGTCACTACACAACCAAGTATCAGGGGGTAGACGTGTTAGTCTGGATCTGTAAAAAGCGACAAAGAGTCCTGTGGCACCTTATAGCCTAACAGAAGTATTGGAGTATAAGCTTTCATGCGTCTGACGAAGTGGGTATTCACCCAAGAAAGTTTATGCTCCAATACTTCTGTTAGTCTATAAGGTGCTACAGGACTCTTTACTACAGAGCCAGGTGTTCTTCTCTGGCCAGCCTGCAAAAGTGAATGAGCCAGGGTCCTCCAGAAAAAAGGTCATATAATATATACACACAAGAGGCACAGTTAAGGTTGTCCAAACAGGTTTTTCTTTACTTTGTCATTTCCAGAATGTGGAAGTACAACCAAAACTTTTTTTTAGGCTCTGATTCAACAAAGCACTTGAGTATGTGCTAAGTTTAAAACACATGCTTAAGTATTTTGCTGAATTTAGATGGACTTAAACACATGCTTAAATTCAACAGAGCCAAAACAGAACTTCACTTTTCTCCCAAGTCCTCTGGTTCAATCTTACGTTTCTCACTGTCTGATATATCATCTTGAATATAGCGTCCTGTCATCTCAAATGCAATACTTAAAATTAATCATGCACTTCGTTGTATTACAGCCTTATAATCAGCTGAAAATGTTTCTGTGAAATGCAAACAACTATAGGCATCACTCTATGATCCACCTTAAATCATTTTTTTTTCTTAACAAAACAGAGACCCACTGGATTCTTACAATGAAAACCTCATGGGATGTTGAACAGATATGGAAAGTTATATGTAATGGGTTAAATGCATTAAGTCAGTTGGAGTACACAAGCGATGAATTTGGCCCAGAGTGTTTGAGATAGGACAGAGCTGTTTTTGCAATGCTTATTGCAAATTGTCTGTTTGGAATGCTTATTGCTTATTGTCTGTTTGGAAATCAGTTATCTCCTGCACCTGCTAAGGAATTGCACCAGTGCCAGTTTCCACTACATGTACCTGTCTTTTGACGAGAAAGAATGTGCAGAATACACTTTATGCAGACTTTAAAAAAACAAAAACAAAATAAAAACAGGCCAGATACTCAGTTGCTAATGTAAATTGGCATAACTACACTGACTTCAAGGAAGCTAAGCTAAATTATTTTATTCAAACTGAAAATCTGGGCCAATATCTGTTCACAGAATGGTGAATTCTTATGGGCAGAATACAAAATGGCACAACAGTCCAGGCACTGCCAAATCAGATCAGACTTATGCCAGCTACCTCTGAGATTAATTGTCTCTCTTCCTCCATACATGTAAAACTTTGCTCCAACATCTGTCCAAAAGCAGGCCATTCAGAGAGTATAATAAAGTATCACAGTCTGAACGTGAAAAACAGAAGCAGGTGTTTATTGCGAAATCTTTTAGCACTAAAAAAATAGGAGAACATGCTGCACTTCTATTTTTCAGATGAGCTACACAGATCAGTTGTGTAGAATGGTCAAGAAAAATGCCCTGAATCACTTTAGTGGAGAGTTTGCTCATTTATTATTTTGCTACATTGTTTCTATTTTCCTTTAGTATTTTTTGAATAGTATCTTACTTCACAAGCAGGCCTACTGATTTCATTCGGACTTCTCAATGAAGTAAGTACCACTCATGTAAGTGTATCAGAATCTGGCCTGTAAGAAGCAGATTTTGCTGCTCCAATACTAAAGTCCGTATGCACACAAAAATGGTGCCCAAGCCATAATGTTCTGAACATTATGATTCAGGCTACCACTGAATCTTGTCTTAATAGTTTATGGACATAAGAGTTTTATAAACACACATCACAAATAGCATTGTAAAAGCCACTGTAAAATTAATATCTGGTTTCAGAATGTACAGGATAAATTGAGCTGTAAAAGTAACCTGATGTAAACAAAGAGGGTCTCTAAAATATACCATGTGAGACAGATTGTGCCACATAGTAATCTATTTTCCATATTTAACATACACTCAGCATCACCTGAACTCAGTTACTGAGTTGCCATCCATATCAGTCTTGTTCCTAGATGTCATGCCCCTGTTAATGAAATCTGGAAGTGAGATTGTCAGTGGACTCAGTGAATGGTAGATGTCAGCCATTGCGTGATGGGCAATCATCAATCATCCATTGTCAGTTATTTCTGTCTCAGTGAGTAAGCCTTTATTTAAAGCATAAAGTAAGAATGTTGCCAGACCACAGAAACAAGCCCTGAGCTGTTTGCAGGTGCTGCTATTCACAGCTGCCAATTAAACCCCTGACATTTCCATAATGGCCAAGAGGCAAAGCATATGCACTTGATATAAACATTTTTTTGTAAAAATTAATCTCAGCTTATCAATACTTCACTCTTTTTCCCGGAGTACATACAACGTCCTACTTAGCCTATTGTTTGTTAGCTGTAGAAAGAGAAATATGAGGTGGAAAGAAGCCAGTGCATTAATTTCCCCAGGACATACAGTAGATTCCAGTGGCACATTTCAGCTCCAAATTGGGGAGGGAAGGCATCTTAGTAAGAAATCCCATCTTCAGAAAAAAACGCTGTACCGTCTACCCCCAGCCATGCACACACTCATCACCACTGCTTAAAACTAGAAATTGGCCTAAACCAAAATCCTGGATACCCCAGGTGCCCACTCAGAGCCCCTCTGGAGTTACCCAAATAGTTCCATTTGCAGGATTTAGCCCAGAACCACCCTGCTAAACTATGTAAATGTGTGGATCCAGATACCAGCTTTGAGGATGGGGCCCATCACGGCCTAAAATAGATCTTTGCTTTATCCACCCCATACGGAAAATAACAATAATAAAAATCCAGCACCTTTTAATATATACATTATTTTCCTTTGACTGGGAATGAAAACATTGTGTCAATTCAACTTATTAAAGACATTCATCAGTACCTGCAGCAAATATATCTTATAAATGTAATTTTTATATGTACTTCATAAAAATTGCCGGCAACCAGTGAACTTTTTTTTTTCAAAAAAATATTTTTATGGGGAAAAAATTATATATTTCTACAGGAAAAATAAACTGTCTCCTATTGCTATCTGACATTTACAGTTTGGAGGACATAAAACTTTTCTGAGGTTCCTTTATTTTTTACTCACAGCTGTTTATAGTTATTCAGGGGTGTGTTGATCTATAAGTAAATAAAGAAAAAGAAAGAGCTGCATTCACATTTCCAAGGAGATTTCATCACATGCTGATTCCTTTGCTCCATTTTGCTGCAAAGTCTAAGCAAGGCAAAAACCAAATGAGAAACTGGACAGACTCAGATATTTAAATACTGTCCTCTTTGCTCCTCATGGTAGGCAGTTTCATTCAAACTTAGTGACTTTTGGTTTATTTTTACATGTACTTCCAACTTGTAATTAAACCAGTTTAAAGCATTTCATGCCATATTGGATGAAATTACTTTTTGATGCCAGCATACTTCTATTATCATCACATATTTTGACCTGTTACTAAGGCCTATGTTGGTTAAGTTTGTGATTTTTTGCCAGCAGTTTTATGCCAGTAAAGCCATAATGTAGGTTCACTTCACTGAAGCAGAGTAATCTATACGGGCATAAACACTTTTACCAGTATAATTGGATCTAGACTAGGGGGTCTTAGCCATTTTAACTGTGCCAGCATAATTAAAGAGGCAAAAAAATTAAGTGCAGACAAAGCCTCAGACTCCATTGCTAAATTTCCCTTTTCTTTGTGCTCATAGCTTCTGTTATTATATCCTTTGAAACCCCCTATTCTTACAGATTTCAGGGACATCTGTTGGAGAGGGAACTCGGGAGTTCCTACTGAACTCAGATGATGACTACAGCAGGTGATTCTGTTTCTTCATGGCAATAATTTTCTTTTTTTTGTTCAGTCCCTAGAGGAAAAAAAGGCAGCATGCTTGAGATCCAAAAAGTGAGTCTTCAAACATCAAAAAATATAATTTCAATCCAGATAATAACTCTCCAGATTCAGTCTGTTGGAGTGTAAAGTCAAACTACCATGACATAAATTCTTTCTTTGTAACCTGCCTGTTTTTTTTTTTTTAAATCATAAGTATTGTAAAAGCTTGGATTAATAAAATAAAGTAAAAGAAAAATAAATAAAAGAAAGAAAGAAATCTTGGCAGCCAGATTCTTCTCTCTGTGTAATCACAGGTTCATTCCATTGAAGGCAAGATGCTTATTATAATGATCTCACAGTAATGAAAGCAGGAGTAACTTCCACTGAAGTCAATGGATCTATTGACCCTTTTATAAAACTAGGGTCAATGACATCAGAATTAGACCCGCTGTGTTTGATTAAAAGGCAGCGGTAAAATGTAACGTACACCCATTTCTTTGTTCCTCTAGATGCAATAAAAAAATAATAATAATACTCAGTCATGGAGACAAGTACGTAAATGTGGTAAGTAAAAATGATGGTGGCTGGGATTTACAGTGCAATGGGATCTGGGTGTTGAACTCCCATAAACTTCTTTGAAAAATCCCAGCTGGAATATCTATCTTTACAGGACAGTGTGGTTCTACATGTGAAGACAATTGGCCAAATTTTGCTTTACAGGTTTAAAATCCTAATTATGGCCTTGATCTAGCAAAGCACTTAAGTTTGTGCTTAGTTTTAAGATCATGAGTAGTTCCAGTGAAATCAATGGGATTACTCGTGTGCTTAAAATTAAGCATGTACTGCAGTGCTTTGCTGGATCAAGGCCTAACAATCTCCTTGGAGCAGGGATTGTTTTTTTGTTGTGTGCGTGTACAATGTCAGACATAATGGGGTCCTGGTCCATGACTTAGGCTCCTAGGCATTATGGGAATACTAAATAAATAATATTAATGTTCCACATTTACATTTGTGCAATGGAGAGTAGAATTGGGCAAGGAATGTGGCAGTCAAGGAGAAAAGTGTTTATCAAAAAGCCACAAGCAACTAGTGTTGCTTCCACCAATACTGTCGGATTTGGTGAGTTCCACTGTTCTCTCCTGCTTCTCGACTTCTTGGAATGCCCAGTTCTGATATAGTGTGCTGGCACTAAAAGAAAAGTAATGACTTTCACACTGCCGAGTCTCATCAGCAACTTCATGTCTCTTGTGGTTGTCTTCATCCAGGGCTAACTTGTATTATTACTGGCACTCTTAAAATTGGGATGGTATGTTTCAAATGTTTTTTAAAGCTGAAACACACAAGCTCTTTTATTTCACTTCTGCCCAGTAAAATTATTTCAGCTCCACACATGCAAAGCCTCATATTATGTAAGAAATTAATCATATCAGCGTAAAGTAGCTACTGAAAAATTGCCAAACACCATAAACATTGGTCAAAATGCAGGCCAACCATTTGCACACAGAATAATTGAAGCTATGGATTCGTTGGAGCAACATGCAACTTTTCAGGATGAATTATAAAGCTTTTCAAACATAAAATGATATCTGAGAGGACTGCATTACCTAAAAGGTTTCGATAAGCATAGAAAAAATGTTAAAATATGCAGGAGGGATTAATCATGCTCTCTGGTTACTTATATCATGTGGTGTCACACATATTCCCTGATAAATGTCTCTCAGCCTCTGCCCAGTCCCATTATTTCCCTCCACACCATAATATGAAGGGCCAGATCCTTGGCTAGTACAAATCAGCATAGCTCCAGTGAAGTCAACTGATCTTTACTGGTTTACAACGGCTGAAGATCTGACCTAAGAAGTAACAAAAATGTAATGTTATATCTTATTTATGGATCTGAAACAATAATCCTAGTGGGAGCAGATGTTCCATGACAATATAGGAGGCTTCTGAAATGCAGTTCTGGACACAAAATCTACTCACTGTGGTCAAGGAAGGCATGAAGCCTGCTGTACATGATGAACTTTTGCTGAAATCTTGCTCTTTCCTTCATTTCCTTCATTTGGGAGCCAACTTGCATTGCTTAAACTACTTTCCAGCTGTCATATAACTTAAAAAAAGAATAAACTGACATCTTGGACACCTGGAGGATGAAGACAGCCTTCTCTTGGCCTCCCAATATCTGCCGAAATGGTTATTCACGTAAGTGGTCACTTCACTAAAGAAATTCCATCTGTAACACATAGAGCTGTGCAGAGAAAGGCAATTCTTTTTTTATGCAAGATTTTTCTACTCAGGTTTGGAACAAAAACCAAAAATTTCAAAATTGTCAGTTAAAGGCAATGAAGTCTTCGCTCTGGGACAGTTAACCTGGCAGGGTATCCCAGACCTGTGGACCCTGGGAGCCCTAGGGTCTATGACTTGGATACAATTCGTGTGGCGGACTACCTTGGAGCCACATGTTCTGGAGGCCCCAGACAGGGCCGCCTTACCATGAGGTGAACTGAGATGGCCGCCTCAGGTGCCAGACTTGGGCGGGGGGGGGGAGCACCACTAGGACCCAGAGTTTCAAAGTTTTGGTCCAAGCGAGGGGGCATGGGGGCATCATTTGAGCTCCCCGCCTCAGGTGCCAAAATGTTATGGGCCGGCCCTGGTCCCGGAGGCCCCACACCCGGGGCAGTCTGCCTGACAGGCCACCCTCGAGCAGTAGGCTGCCAAGAAGCCAGATGGGTGAGCTGGCAGGAAACCAGCAAGAGCCCTGACTGGTTTCCGGAGAAACTTCAGTGAAACTGCACCATCTCCGCAAAGCATTTTGCTTTTGACAAATTGGCAAATTCAGACCAAAAAAAAAAGTTTAATAAAGTTTAATTGGAATTTTCCTGACTAGCTTTAGTTACGTATCTATCTTGCTCGCTAGGTATTGCACTTCACACTGTGGGATCTGAGGGCTTCATAGCCACAAGCGGCTAGATCCTACCTATGCAGTCAATGAAGCTATACCGATTTACACCAGCTGGACATCTGGCCAAGAAAGGCAAAGGGCCAAATTCTTCCCTTTGCCCCCAATCCCTGACCCAAGCCCACGTAGTCAAGCTTGGAACACAGAAGGCTGGGGATTAGGCTGAGCCTTTCAGAGGCTACTATTGCAAGCTCAAGGCTTCTGCCATGTTGAGCCCCTGCTGCTACTGTGCTCCTACTCTGCATGGGGCAATGGCCAGTGGGTATGTATAGTGGTGGCTACACTGGCACTGCTCTGATCCTGCTTTGCCTCACCCATGACCCGTCTTCAACCATTGTCATGCATGGATATGGGGAAACCCTGCAGAAGTAGACTGTGCCGCATGCCAGGATACTGACCCCCTGCAAAGCCATCAGCAATCCTGCTCCCCACCTGAGAGGGAGGTGGAGGAGTCCTCTGCAGCTGCAGAGAACAGAGGAAGAATTTTCCCTAACGAAGCAGTAAGTCAGTAAAGGGCTATCACCACTGTCCATAATGGGTAGGAGAATGGGATAGGAACTGAGGGAGAATGGCTGTATGTTCTATCCCTGGAATGGCTGTCTAACAGCAGTTGTAATGCAGATACTTCTCTAAGCCTAATTTGCAGGAGTTAAAAAAAAGGAGTTGACAAATTGGAGGGAATTCACAGAAGAGCAACAAAACGCTCAAGGGACTGGAAGGTTTTAGTTAAGAGTAAAGATGAATGTACTAAATGTGTAGAATTGGGTCATAAACAAAGTAAGGGAGAATATGTTAGCTACCTAATATCACCTGAAGGAGTAAACCACACCCAGCGGTGAGTAATAGTTTAGGGTGTTCCAAGGAAACAGAGCTAAAAGTGTGGTGATGAAATGAAAGAAAAATGTAGGCTGAATATCAGGGGGAAAGAACTCTCTTATCATAAGATCTGTTTAGTCTGGGGAATAGTTCCCAAGAGAAATAGCTAGCCTCATTATTTGAGTTATGTAATACCAGAGCTTGAAAACACACAGTAGGGTGGGGGGTGGGGTGGGGGGGATTTTCCTTGGCAGGGGATGGGAGAATAGGGACTATCTGTCTGATCCAGCTCCCATTGATCACAATGGGAGTATTTCCACTGACTTTAAATAGGAGTTGGATCAAGCCACATATGACCTAACAGGTCTTTTCTACCTTTAATGTCAGTGATTGTATGAAAAGACACCAGCTACCAGACATTAATTGGGTTTCTTTTTGGCTGGTATCATGAAAAACGAATGCGTGCTATCAAAATGAACATGTCAATACTGACATGAAAAAGAAGTATAGCTGACTATGCAACTGATCCTGCTCTATTGATGTAAATGGGAGCTTCAGTGGACTGAGGATTAAGCCCCCCAAAATATACTTCAAATTTTTTTTAATCTTTCATATTTTTAAATCCCTTACAACTGCAAGGAAATGCTACTCAAATTGCAGTTGTATCTATAGCAGGGGTAGGCAACCTATGGCACGCGTGCCGAAGGCGGCACACAAGCTGATTTTCAGTGTCACTGAGGGCACGTCTTCACTACCTGCCGGATCGGCGGGTAGCAATCGGTCTATCGGGGATCGACTTATCGCGTCTAGTGAAGACGCGATAAAATCGATCCCTGATGGCTCTGCCGTCGACTCCGGAAATCCACCGCGGCAAGAGGCGGTAGCGGAGTCGACGGCAGTGCGGCAGCAGTCGACTTGCCACCGTCCTCACAGCCAGGTAAGTCGACCTAAAATACGCCACTTCAGCTACGCTATTCACGTAGCTGAAGTTGCATATCTTAGGTCGACCCCCGGCTGTAGTGTAGACCTAGCCTCACACTGCGGGTCCTGGCCACCGGTCCGGGGGGCTCTGCATTTTAATTTAATTTTAAATGAAGCTTCTTAAACATTTTAAAAACCTTACTTACTTTACATACAACAATAGTTTAGTTATATATTATAGACTTATAGAAAGAGACCCTCTAAAAACGTTAAAATGTATTACTGGCACGCGAAACCTTAAATCAGAGTGAATAAATGAAGACTCGGCACACCACTTCTGAAAGGTTGCCGACCCCTGATCTATAGTATCACTGCTAGGTAAACTTTTGCTGTTGTAACAGCAGGGGGATGGTTCTGTGCATCCAATTTGTTTTGCTTATATTACTAGCACTGGAGAGTCCTTTGGGTTGTGGTTAATAACAAAGCAGCTACATTTTATATCTGAATTTTAAAAAAAAGAATAATAAAAGTGGGGTAACATTTTTACACACGCCTGGGTGATTTTCTTTGCATGTTTGCAACCTACCTAACGGCAAACTTCACTTCATTCTACACTGGTCTAATTAATCTGACAGGACTGGAAACTTGCTCTTCCTGTTCACACTTATTATTCATCTCTTCAGAATGCCCTGTAGGGCGTATGAAGCACAATAAAGCCGTATTTACCAAATCCCTGAATGCTAAATACACCTTTTAGGCTGACTGCACAATGCCAGCAGTGAGGAGATCTGACAAAGGGCAGCCAGAGAAAAACTACATTTGCCAGAGCATTGTCTATTTAAACAGGACTAGCAAGTCTTGAGCAAGGAAACTGTCTTTCCCCCCACCCCGCCCCTCTTCAAATTCTACAGTGGGCTCTGGGGATTCCAATTTATTCCTACTGTATCTGAAAACTTTGCTGTAGCCAAAGCAAATGACAGAGTGATCATACTCAATAAGATATTATGTTAGCTCACAAAAGCCACTGGGGTAATTTCATACTGGCATATCTTTTAACCTTTCATCACCTGAATTAGAAACATCATAACACAACATAAAACACATCTGAGAAATTCATTGGAGACAGGAACTCAGAAACATGTACGGTAGAAATAAGAGTGTTGAGCATTAGAAGATGTTTTGAGAAAATATTGAAATTGAATGTTAAGTTTGCTTTTTAAAGAAAATTCCCATTACAGAAAAGGACTTCTTACAAACACATGAGGTGATTACGGAATTTTTTTAAAAAATGCTTCTTTGCACAGTTTAGTGAAGTGCCTCAATCATTTCATATTTTAAAATACAGACGCTCCCAGACTTACGCAAGCATTCCATTCTGGAACGCCTTGAGTAACTCGAATTTTGCGTAAGTCGGGAATGTATACCCGACCATTATGCAAAAAAACAAACAAACAAACAAAAAACCCTTTCTATCTTACGGAACTTATGGAACTTTTTCCGTAAGTGCGGATTTGCGTAAATCGGGTTTGCGTAACCCGGGGAGCCTCTGTATAAGGAATTATGGGGGAGGGAGGGGAATTTTCAAAGGCATTATTAGCAGTTAGGTGCCCTACTTTCATTGCCAATGCCCACTCCCCATTTGTGTCTCGGAAAATCATCCCCGATGTGAAAAATTAAGGGTAAAATTTTCAGAAGTACCTGAGTGATTCAGGAGCTATTTTCAAAAGGAATGTAGACAGGGGCATAGTGATGGGTGGGCCACGGCCCACCCACTTAGCATCCAGGCCCACCCAAATCTGAGCAGGGATGTAGCGCTGCTACAGCAGCCCAGAGAGTCATTTGGGCACCTGAAATCCAGGACGGAGCTATGCGTCCGCTCTTCAGAAAGCTACGCTCCAGCAGCTCTGCCTTGCCATTTTCTGACCTGTCTCAGGCACGTGCCCAGCTCGGCTGGTGAAGCCCTGTGTCTGGGGGCACCAGGGCTTGGAAGGGGGCATGGCGTTGGGGGAGAAGCTGAGCTAGCACAGTCTGTCATTGCCCGTCCACCCAAAAGTCGGGGCCCACCCGAATTTCCACTCCTAGCTACACCACTGAATGTAGAACACCTAGAAGCCTAAATCTGATTCAAAGGCAATGAGAATAATACCCCTAGCTGCATGAGTCACTTTGGAAGATGGGCTTTATGGCCAAATTTTCAAAGACATTTAGGTGCCAAAAAATACAGATAGGCACCTGAAGGGATTTTTCAAAAGTACTTCAGCAGGTTAGATGCCTAACTCCCACTGAAATTCCATTGGCTTCGGTAGAGGTACTTGTGTTCTACACTGGTGTAAGGCTTTGATCCAAAGCCTGTGGAAGTCAGTGAACAGAATCCCACTGACTCCAGTTGGCCCTGAGCAAGAGAAGACTCAGTCGGGCCTATTGTATTTTAGCTGGAGCCACAACCTGATTGCTCTATTTGTAAAAGTAGTCCCACTGGGCCAATTCTGCTCTGAGTTACCATGGTGTAAATCCTAGAGTAATACCACTGATTTCAAGAGAATTATTCTGGTATTACATGTGGGGTAATGGAGAGCAAAACTGGGCCCATTGACTTCAAGGAGACTAGTATATGAAAAAGGAGAGCAAGGTATGGCCTTTGGTATGTTACGTAAGAAAGATGGTTCCTGAAACTAATTAATCCTTGAAAAGATCATTTGATCTATCTCGTTGTTAGCAATACATTTTTAATTGTTCATTTTAGTCAAGCATCATTTGAACACAAGTCAATTTGCAATTTCATTAGAGTACAGAAAAGGCCTGGGGTATATTCCTGGTAAAAAAAGAAAAAAAAATCTCTGGCAAAATTTCATAAAGGATGTTAATCCTCTAATTAATTTTAGGTATCAAGAAAGAATTAATGTGTCCTGCTAGTTAAGCAGAAGTCATCTTGCCAAGAAGTGCATTTTGTCATACCTTTCCCTCCAGGAAAACCTTTTTACAAGCTTTGTGGCAAAATACCCTGGCAACTAATGACTAGCTTTGAAGCAACATTCACAGACCATTTGCTTTGATGACATTTGAAGCTTTTTTTCTCTACTCATTCTGAAGTCTGTGGTAAGTATAGTACCCTCACTGCACAGCCTTTGAAAACTAATCAATACAGTAAGATTTGTCAGGTTGCAGCTGAGGACCATCACAGCTTTTAACTCCCTTCTTGGTTGCCTTGTTGTACATGTTTTTAAGTTAAACCTTATGAAGAGATTTGAGTAAATTATACTTACCATATTCATAGGCACACAAGTGTGACCCAGCTTTTCTTCCACATTTTAACTTCAAAAGCTCATAATCTGTCAGTTAACCTTCCATAAAACTAAAATGATATGGTCATCATACAATAATCTGGTGATTGATTGTATCTGACAAAAAGTCATAAATAGTGAATAGTTTGTCACAGTTACACCTGTGAAAATTAGGACACTGCAGAAGAAAACAAAAAGAACATGTTCAGGCAAACTAGTAGTGAAACAACTGGCCTGATTCTGAGCTCACTCTTACTGTTGTACATCCAGGGGGACTCCATTGACCTCAGTCGAGCCAATCTAAATTTACAGGAGCATAATGGAGATTAGAATATGGCCCTTGGAGTTTTATTTTTATTGTAACTTTTAACTCTTCTTTAATCAATGCTAAAATCTTTAGGTCTGAGTTCTCATTTCAATGGCTGTGTGTAATGTGTCTCAACTATGCCTCATCTAATTTAATAAGATGCAAGCTAAGGAAGTACTTAAGTTACTTATCAAGGGTTTCAGATGACACATTATTATTGAACTCAGAAGTCAATATTTGCTAATCATGTTAGTACAGGAACTGTTCCAGGTCTTTTCTTGGATTGCAAAGACCTTTAAGATTACTTGAACCTATCTTCCTCCTCTCTTGTCCCCCCACCCAGCATTGAACCCTGTCTGTCTGTCTCCTGGAATGGACAAATCAATGCCACGATAAGAAAAACCAGTCTTGTTCACAGATTCATGCTGAAAAGCTATTAAAATTCTCAACCCTTGTTTTTAGCCATTGGTCTAGTTGTTTAGAACCTGATCCATTGACTACAGTGGGAGCAGTATGTGCTCAGCACCTTTCAGGATCATGCCCTCCTGTCTCTCGCATTAGTATGATCTCAGACCGATAAGTCACATCTTTGCACAAAACTCCAGTTGAAATCATGGGAGTTTTACACATGGAACAACAGATTGTGATTGTAGAGGGTTGCGTCCGTCTCTCCCTGTCAGGCCCAGAGGGAGGCCACTCACCCTTACTGTTGCATCTCTGTAAAGACCGGCGTAAAGGGGAATTAGCAGCCTCGGAGGCTCTGACCCTCTAGGCAGGGCTGAACACCAAACAGTCTAGGGGCTCAGGCCCTCAGGAGGGGGGGATCCCACCGAAACGCTCTGACCAGTATTCTGGCCACACAACCGGACTATTCTGTGGCAGCGGGCAGGAGGCATCTGTCTCCTTAGCTAACTTTGGCCCAAATGAGCTATAGGGTCCTCCTTTTATACTGCCTGTCCTGCCCCTCTGTTTCTGGCAGGGCGAGTGTGGCATGCCTGGCTGTGCCCACCCGCTGTGGTTCCTCATTATCAGGCCCAGAGGGAAGCCATGCCCCTCGCCCCTGTTATACACACCCCCGACCTTCGGGGATGGCCTGGTCCCTGTCTCCCAACCATGACAAGGAGTCCGCATTTGCATGTTCCTTCCCAGCATGATGCTGCACCATAAATGCAAAAGGTTGGAGGGTAAAGTGCCACTGCATCAGCCTTGCATTGCTGTTCTTGATGGTTTGGAGCCATTTGTGGGGTGCGTGGTGCGTCACTACGATGAAGGGCCTGTCCAGGAGGTAATAACAGAGGGCTTCTACTGCCCACTTGACTGCTAGAACTTCTTTCTCAATGACCGAGTAGTTGCGTTCCTGGGGGAACAGCTTCTGGCTGATGTAGAGGACTGGGTGTTCCTCCCTGTCCATGTTCTGGAAGAGGAAAGCACCGAGTCCTACCGCCGAGGTGTCCATTTGCACAACGAAGCCACAGGTGAAGTCAGAGCTGTTCAGTACAGGTTTTTGGCATAGGTGGTCCTTCAGTGTCCAAAAAGGCTCTTCGCATTTGGGTGACCAGCATACCTGATGCAGGCTGCCCTTAGTGAGTAGCTCAGTCAGGGCTACGGCAATTGTGGCAAAGCCAGGAATGAATCAGCGATAATATCCCATCAGTCCCAGGAATTGCCTCACCTGTTTCTCGGTGGTCTGGGCTGGGTGGTCTTGTATAGCCTGGACCTTCCCGACCAGATGGTGCACCTTATCTCACCCGAGGGTGTAATCAAGATAGGTGGTCTCTTGCCAACTGATCTGGCACTTCTTAGGGTTTGTAGTCAGCCCTGCCTCCCGGAGGGTCCTCAGGACAGCTGTCACCTGGTTCAGGTGGTCTTCCCTGTGGCGACTGTAGATCACTACATCATCAAGATAGGCTGTGGCGTACTCGATGTGGGGCTCTAGCAGACAGACCATCAGCCTCTGGAAGGTCACGGGGGCTCCATGAAGGCCAAAGGGCAACTTGGTAAATTGGTAGAACCTGCTGGGTGTAGCAAAGGCTGTCTTTTCCTTCAGCCTGGGTTCCAGGGGGATCTGCCAGTTGCCTTTGGTCAGATCCAGGGTAGTGATGTAGCGGGCCTCTCTGAGTCGGTCGAATAGCTCGTCAATCCAGGGCACTGGTTATGTGTTGAATTTGGAGATAGTGTTCACCCTCCAGAAATCGATGCAGAACCGGAGGGTCCCATCTGGCTTGGGGACCAGCACTGTGGCTGTGCCACTCGCTCTGTGATTTCTCGATGACCCCTAGGTCAGCCATTGCCCAGACCTCCTGCTCTACCACATCCCACATTTGGCGCAGTAGGGGTGTCGTCGCCTCGCAAACCATTTCCCCAGGGTTGGTCTGAATGGTGTGCTGGACCAGGGTGGTCTGTCCAGGCAAGGCTGTGAAGGTTTTAGAGAAGGCTTCTAGCAGCCGCTTGGTCTGCTTCCACTGCTCTTCTGGGAGGTCCTTGAGCAGGGGCTCTTTGGTCTCGGCTGCCGCGGGGACCTGGGGGCCCAGTTCTGGTTCATGGATCAGCAGGCTCTCCCCCCACCCATTCCCCACTCATGCCACGGTTTCAGGAGGTTCACATGATATATTTGGTGAGGTTTTTTTGCCCATCCAGCCACCGGAACTGGTAGGTAATGGGTCCTGCCTGATGGATCACTTTTTATGGGCCCTGCCATCAAGCTGAGAGCTTGGACTCCTCTGAGAGGAGTAGTACGAGGACCCAATCACTTGGTTCAAAGGTCTAAGTCCGAGCTTCCCGGTTACAAGTTTGTACCTGGGCCCCCTGGGTGGCTTGCAAATTCTCCTTCTCTAAAAGTCCCCGGCCCGAGCCAGGCACTCTTGCAGCTGCAGTACATACCGTAGGAGCCCATGGGTCCAGGATGGGGTCTGTTACCAGGTCTCCTGCATAAAGTCGAGCAGACCCTGAGGCTGTCAACCTACAGTAGCTCAAGTGACAAGAACTTGGTGAGGGCTTGCAGCACCTTCCTAATGGCTAGTAAGGGAAGAAACTGTTGATCCCAGTAGCACAAGTCCTTAAATGGGAACTTCCAGAGCATATCTTTGAGGGTCTGGTTGAACCACTCAACCAGTCCGTCCGTCTGAGGGTGGTAGACTGACATCTGCAGCTTCTTGATCCCTAGGAGGCTGCAGACTTCACGGAGCAGCTGGGAAGTGAAGTTCATCTCCTGGTCCATAAGGGTCTCCTAGGATAAGCCCACCAAGGTGGAGATCTTCAGGAGTTCTGCTGCAATGAGCCACACAGTGGTGTTCCTTGGGAGTGGGCAGCCTCTGGAAAGCAGGTGGCTTAGTCCATCACTACTAGAATGTAGCGGAAGCTGGTGATGCTTTTGACGAGGGGCTCCACCAGGTCCATTGCGATCCTCTCAAAGGGCATCCCTACCACCGGCAAGAGGATCAGCGAGGCTTTCTGTATCCCCAGGGGCACCCCTAGTTGGCACTCTGGGCAGGAAGCGCAGTAATCCTCGACATCCTAGTACTTGCCCGGCCAAAAGAACCAGGCCAAGACCCAGGCCAGGGTCTTCTCTTTTTCCGAATGACCAACCACGGGGACTTCATGGAATAATCCCATTACTACCCACTGGTGACACTATGGCATGACCAGCTGGGAATGGGGCTCACGGGTCTGAGGATTTCGGTTAACCCAGTACAGGCACTCCCCTGTCAACTCGAACCACGGCCACTGGGCCGCTTACTGCGGGTCCTGCGCCGTCCTGCCAATATACGCTATCTTTTCATAGGCCCGGCTGAATGTGGGATCCTCTCTTTGGTCCCAGATGAAGTTGACTCCCATGTCCAGGGGGGCTTCCCTGCTGTCCGGCCAGGGTGGCTTGTTTCCTTCTGGGGCATCAAGGGTCCCAAGTGGGGCTGGTGGGTCACTTGTGTTAGTCTTCTTTGGCCCCTTAGCCTTACCCTCGAGGGCCATCTACGCCAGTGGGTCCCAGAGACTCGTGGTTTGCAGAACTCAAGTGAATTCTCATCCAAGAATGACAGGTTGGGCAGCCTCAGGGCGACCCCCACTGTTATTACCTGGATCACTCTGTCCACAGTTAGCGGTACCCAGGCACTTGGATACAACTTCACATTCCCATGGATACAGAGGAGTCGAATCTGGCCTGATGTGATGTCGCTTGCCAGGGTGAATTGCTGACGCACCAGGGTTTGCCCACAGCCAGAGTCCCGCCAAGGACCAAGGCAGTCACCTTGGCGGCAGGACGCAAGCGGGCATGGGCCTTTCCGGTGTAAACGTGGGCAAAGGAGCAGTCCATGCCTGGGCATTGTTGCTGGAGGTGTCCAAATTGACCACAAGCAAAACAGGGTCCAATCTCATTGGGGCCGGCCTGGGCCTTGGGGTTCTGTGGGCGATCTGGAGGGCTCTGGTTCAGGGATTTCCCTCCTCCTCTGCGGCCTGCTACTACAGCCTTTGTCATGGCTCAAGCCCAGCCGGGTCGCTGTATTAGGGCTGGAGGGTCTTTCCAAGCCTGGGGGGGCGGGGGGAAAGGGTCCATGCCGCCACTGCAGCTTCAGGCACTATTGGGGTCTCTGTGGCCAGAAAATCCTCCATTAGGCTGACTGTCACCCTGAGGGTGGTGGGTCGGTGTCGGACAACCCAGACCCTCCCTTAGGGTGGAAGAATATGAATGAACTGCTCAACGACCACCTGCTCGGCTACTTCAGTGGCAGAGTTGGAGCCACCACCAGCTGGTGTCCTTGAGCTCCTGTGCCACAACCTGGGGTTGGGCCCCCAGTGGGTAGGCTTCCCCCAAAACTGATGCTGAAAGGTTTTTGGGGTGATGGCTAGAGCATCCAAGATGGCTGTCTTTACTGCTCTGTAGTCATGGGCCTCATCGTCAGGGAGCCTGCGATAAGCATCCTGGACTGCCCCCATTAGGTAGGGGGCCAAGAGTATGGCCCATTGGTTCGGTGGCCATCTGGCTGCTGACGCAACCAGCTATAATGTTATCAGGAAGGCTTCTGGGTCATCTCCAGGCCCCATCTTCGTAAGGTGTACTGGCATCACAGGGGTCATCGGCTATCCACCCACCATTTCATAAGCTTATCCAGCTTCATCATAGTCACTCGGGTGGGCAGCGGGCTAGAAGCATGTACAGTCCCCTCGTCTCAGGGGTTGGGCATTGCCTGTATTCTCCACCACGTGTAGAGGGTCGGGTCTGTCCCTCCCTGTCAGACCTGGAGGGAGGCTACACCCCCTTGCTGCTGCATCTTTGTAAAGACCGGCGTAAAGGGGAATTAGCAGCCTCATAGGCCCTGACCCTCTAGGCAGGGTTGAACATCAAACAGTCTAGGGGCTCAGGCCCTCAGGCAGGGCAGGGCAACAGGCAATCTTTTGCCCGGCTTCCTGCCTCAGGCAGACATTACAGAAATGCAGGCCTCTCAGCCTATGGTATGTAGGTGGCTGTCTCACCCCTGGGCCCACCCTACTCCACTGGGTCCCAACCCACTCGGTCAGCAGGGATCCCACCGAAACATGCTGACCAGTATTCTGGCCACACAACTGAACTATTGTCTGGTTTCCCTGGGCTACTTCCTATGATCCCTTCACTGGGTATCTTCACTTCGTGGGGGTCCTCCGTCTACCCGGGGTACACAGCTAGTGGCAGTTCCAGCAGCTCTTTGGCTGTTCTTGTCGGCTGGCAGCTCTGGCAGGTCCCCCTCAAGTGCAAGCCCCAGCAGCGGGTGGGAGGTGTCAGTTTCCTTCACCAGCACCGCCTTTTATACTTCCTGTCCTGCCCCTCTGTTTCCAGCAGGGTGAGGATGGCTTGCCTGGCTCGGCTGGGCAGTGGTTCCTCCCCCTCGATACAGTGACCCTACGCTGTATGCTATGAGAACACAGTTTGTTCTTGACTACTCACTTCCCTTCAATGGGACTACTCATATAAGTAAGTGAACTAGGGCCAGATCTGCAATGGTATATAGGCACCTAACTCCCAGGCACTAGGTACCTAAATACCTTTGTGAATCTGAGCCTAAGTCCCTTATAGTGACAGAAGAACAACCACCACTGACAGTCATTTTTAGTTTATTGTACATAATGGAACATTTTAAAAATATGCTATATAGCTTTCTTTTTGTGTTTTAAAGCTGTTGCTGAATTTGGTGCTTCTAACATGAAAAATGAGGTACAGTTCCTAGAGCCAAGAATAACATGAGCAGGTGATGTGCAAGCTTCCACATGCAGCACGGTCAACACACTTTCATCCTGGCTTTGTCACATTTCTGATATCCCAGTCCTGGGCTGCCCTGAACAGACTGAGCACTGAAAAGAGTGACAAAGTGTGGTGATTTTGTGATATATTCATTCAAAACCTGGCTCAGAAGGTCATACCCATTTCACTTGTGACCTAAGCCAGGAGTTAACTCAGATCTCTTGGGAGTGGAAATAGTGGGTCACCCACTTCCCAAAGCACACAATTGGAGTGCACATAATATAGGGAGTTATTATCCACTCCATTATGTCAGTGTTAAACTGGTGTGCTCCACTGGTTAAAACAGTATTATGCTAACATAAAACTGGTGTAGCAGAGTAGAGAATCAGGCCTATTAAGTGTAGAGTAGGCTAGATTCTGATCTCCATTACACTGGTTTAAAAACAGAGTAATGGCATTGTCTTCAATGGAGTTACACCAGTATATGGGAGAACAGAATTGGAGGTCATGGGCCTGATTCACCGCTGAATTACTTGCAAAACTGGAGTAATGAGGTGGGTGATAAAACTGGAGCAATGCAGAGGTAAATCAGGCCCATTAATATTTGGAGTATGACTTTATACAGATTACTCAATCAGACTGTGAGTACATTGGTTTTGTTCCAAATGTATAGAACACACCATCAAAATAAGAATTAAAAAAAAAATGTTGCTATTTTGAGCATTGTGCTATCCAGACTATTCTCTGCCTCTGAGAACAACCCGGAGATTTAGATAAAACACTCTGATGCTTATTTTACAAAACCAAAATGACACATTCTGTTTAATATTCCAGTTACTGTTGAACTATTAATCTGAATATGTTAGTGGTGACTGTCTCATAAGCGTCGCATCTTAAAGCCTCTAAGCAGTAATTCATTATCCTCAGGTCATATTTTTGTATTCATTCAATTTAAAATATGAGACACTTTTCACTTTAAAGTTTTTTTTTAATCAAACATTATTTTATGCACGGCTTTTAACATACTAATTGATTCATTTAGATCTGCCCTTTACAGAGTGAGTTGCTAATTCCTTTTATTCTTTTTTCTATAGGTCAATGATGCCACTTTTAATACATTGTGGAAACACTTTTAAAATACATTTCCATGTGTGTATTTACTTGCTTCAGTCAGTTTTTAATCCAGGAAATTATGTACTAACTTCTAAATAGTCTGATGGCTTCTTAACAGCCTATATAAAGCCAATTTGATAGTCTCAACTCAGCTCTGGGTTTCCACATCACAAGTGTCACCTTTGAAATTAGCACTAATTGGCATCTGTGTTGGTAGTTTCAATGGAGAAGCCATGCAATGAATGGACATACAAGATAAAAAAATGGCTCTATTAGAGGCAATGGGAGTTAAGTCATGGACTTCAGTGGGGTCAGGATTTCACCCAGGGTATGTCTACACTGCATTTAAAAACCCAGCCTGTGCCAACTGACTCGGGCTCACTGGGCTAGGGGTGTTTCATTGCAGTGTAGACTTCTGGGTTTGGGCTGCAGACTGAGCTCTGGGACCCATCCACCTTGCAGGTTCCAGCCCAAGCCCAGATGTCTACCCTGGATAGCCTAGAAGTGGACTATCAGTTTTATGAGTCCTCCAGGAAATTTGTCTTCAAAACCAGTATATGTAGCAGTATGTGGCAGTATACGTGGCTGTGGCTATTGACACAGGCTCCTGATTCCATCCAAGTAGCACATTCCCCTATATCTGTAGACCCCTCTCTCCCATTTCCAAGATGAACTCAGAGACCAAATGTGAGACCAGACATGCAAGCTGAGACGAGGTTGGATCTTTTCACCTTACTATGAGTTGTGGACTGAGATGTACATGGCCTTTCTTCTCAAATTAACACATGGCACTTTGGGCAAAAATTTGAAAGGAGTCTCCTTTACTGTGCATATAACTTTTGTGCATGTGCCTAATGGTAAGCACAAAACTCCAGAGTGATACATGCAAAATTGGCAAAACTCTCTGTAACATCTGGCTCAGCATAGCCCTGGAGCATTCTGTGGGATTATGGAGGAAACTAATTCTCCTCCCTCCCAAGCCATTGAGTAGCAAGGTAATGGTAACCACTGTGCAGTGATTGCTCCAGCCATGGATTAATCTGTGCTAGCCTTGCACCTCTTCTCATGGACAGGGAAGGATTATAAAAATCGATGTAGTCACAGACCTTCTGACCCATCCCAACCCCTACCTTTAACCTACTACACCCACTCCTTCCTCCCAACCGCCTACCGTGTAACAGCATGGAGGAAACACTCCTCCACCCTTCTGCGGAGCCAGACTCTGTGCTGCACAAGAAGTATGTACCCCTTGTTCTGGTTCTCCACATCCCAACGCTGTTTGTGCTGTGGAACCACATTCGAAGGAAGCAGGATCTTAGTGCAAAAATTCCTGTCAGCACACACAAATGGATGGATGCACAAAGGCTGTGGGGAAAATTCATAAGGCTCTTTTGACAAACAGATCCCTTCACATCAGAGTGCTTTCCTGACATGAACCAGGGCAATAAATCGCAGCAAGCATCAACAAGGAGACTGGACCCATGTTTGAGATTCACGTCTATACAAGACTTTTTCTGTGGACACTGACAAATCTGGCTAGATATCACCTCTTGAATCAGAATTGTATAACAGATGCTTGATTAAAGATGGCGGGCATAAGTTCACAAAAGGGATACAAGCCATGCCAGCACCTTTCCTCCTCTGCCACCTTCCACTGCTAGGATCTAGCCAGTTTTTTCAATATCAAGACCTCTGGCTCCCTCTCCCATACCTATTCTTCCTGTTATTCCACCCTCTCTTCCTTCACACTTATATCTGATTTCAGGGTTTCTCACCTACGATATGCTTCTAGCCCAACCCTTCCACCTGTTCCCTTGAACTTCCCTTCTTGTCTTCTATTATCTCTGGCTCCCTCTCTAATTACTCCCTTATCCTTAACTGCTCTTTCTCCCCTTCTGGCTCATGTCTTTCTTCCTTCAAACAAATTGTTTCCTCTGTCTTGAAAAAACTTTTCCTCAGTTTACTCTCCCTCTCAGCTATCAATTTATTTCCTCCTTCCCTTTGTCTCCAGATTATTAGAACATGCTATTTACTCCCATTGCTTTGACTACTACTCCTTTTGCTCTCTCCTTTCTCCCTACCCACTCTCTGCATTCCACAAAAAACATCATTACCAAAGTCCTCAATCTAAAGGCCACATCTCTCTCCTTCTCTTTTTTGATCTCTTTGCTGCCTCTGAGACTGAGGTCCACTTTCTCCTCCTCTTGGCGTCTACAATTCTGTGCTTTCCTAGTTCCAGCCCTCACCTTGGTGACTGCTCCCTCACTGTCTCCTTTAATGGCTTCTCCTCTTCTCCTCCTCTACTCGTCTTGCCTTTGGACTCTGTTCTCGGTCCCTTCATTTTCTCTCTCAACTTTATCTACACCTGTATTCCAGTTATCACCTGCTGAAGATTTTCAGATCTACCTCTACTTGGACTGTTCCCTCTTTCTCCAATCTCTCATCTGCAGCTGCCTGTTTTATATCTCCTCCTGGATGTCCAGCTACCATCTCAAAACTGAGTGTCTCCAAAACTCAACTTCTTGTCTTATCTCTTCATCCTTTTCTGCTTCCCTTTTTTATCTCCATTGTTAACTCTATTATACTTACCGTCTCCTGGGCTTGTAGTCTCTGACTCTGTAACCTCTTTCCCTCTTATATCCAGCCTCCTGCAAAGTCCTTTCCCTGCTTGCTCTTTAATATCACCAAGATCACTGTTTCCTCATTATCCCTACTGGTGAAAACCCTTATCCACACTTGAGTCACCTGTACTCTTCATTGCTAATGGCTGTAAATATGTTCCTTCTCCCTCCAGTCTCTCCATCACGCTGCTTGCTAAGGTAATCTTCCTCTCTCTCTGATTCTGATCATGTCTTCCATCTGCTTCATTGACTTTCTGTCTCCTGCACATCAAGGTCAAGCATCTTCAAGGCCCTACATAATTTTTCACTGTCTTGGAGCTCTGTTGTCATTTCTCCCTACTCCCACTCCCTCTGCTCCTCCCAACCCTCTCACCTTACTTGCTCCCCTCTTCTCTTTTCCCCATTCCCTTCTGCACTTTTGTGCATGCTTCTCCCTATACATGGAATGGTTTCCAGGAACTTAGCCACCAAATAATCCCTCACTTCCTGAAATCTCTCCTTAAAACTCACCTCAACATCAAACATACCCTCCTGCCTTTCGTTCACCGATGACTCCCATGCCCCATGTCTCCTGATCAGTTGTCCAATAACTCATCCTGTGTTTGTTGTGTCCCAAGTCTGTAAACACTATGAGGCAAGGAACACATTATTATCCAAAGCCCTAATCACACTATTTCAGTGGTTCTTAAACTTCATTGCACCATGACCCGCTTCTGACAATAAAAATTACGACATGACCCCAGGAGAGGAGACCGAAGTCTGAACCTGCCCAAGCCCTGCCACCTCGGGCAGGAGGGCCAAAACCCAAGCCCGACCCACAGTTTGAGAACCACTGCACTATTTACTCTATGTGGATGAACACTTATGCCCAAATGGAGTCCCATTGAAGCCAATGTGGCTATATAAAGATATATAAATGGTTTTGTTAATTGCACATAGTAGTAATAAAAATACTGACCAAAATTTTGAAGAAAACTGAAAACCTTATAATCTGAAGCAGAAATTTCTAGCTAATTTCTAGTTTTAATGGCTAAACTCCATTCTAAAAAATTCTGGGGAAGAGTCAGCGGAGAGGAAGTTGGATACATAGAACAATTTGTTTGGATTTCAGAAAGCTGTTGATACACAAGACTTTTGGTTTTACTGAGTGAGGTTCTACGGGCTGTGTTATTTAGGAGGTCAGACTAGATAATCATAGTGGTTCTTTCTGGCCTTAAAATCTAACAATCTTGTCTAGAAGTTTCTAGTCTAGTCTATAAAATTTCTCCATAGGGTCAGAAAGAATATGGAGGGGTAAGCACATACATTTGCTGGGACACTAGAAGCAAAGTATACACAGATGTAGAAACAGACAGGAAGCAGAGAAATGGCAGATATCATACTAATCCATGTGACATTCTGACTCATTATGACACAGAGGTCTGCCACCATGGATTTGAGAGCAGGATTGGAGCTTCTCTTACTTAGAATCAATGAGCTGGAAGAAGGAATGTACAGGAAAGTGATAAAATGAGCAGTTAAAACTGACAAGACCAACCCATACAATGGAGAAGTGCAACCAAGTCAGAAGACCTGACTGGATTAGGAGTAAGGGAAGACAAGGACCTTAAGTAATTCAGTGTAGAGAAATATAATGAGGCTATCAATATTATTCAAGGATTGCACCTTGAAAGGAAATTCTGCACATTGTAGTAACAGATCAAGAGAAGAGGCAGGAGTCTAAAAAGCTTCAGCACAATCCTTAAGAGCCCCGAGGTAAATTACTGTGCACACATCTGAGGAAATTATTATAGCACACTTAAGAGGGGATTGGGATAATGGGCCAAATGGTGGCTCTCATTTTCATAGCCCTGGTCTACACTGGAGCTGTCCTGATTCCGAAGTGGTGCAGATACATACTGCCTCATATCCAGTGCTTGGGGGCAAAGCAACAAGCTAAACCTTAATACAAGAGATGTCTACAGTAGATCAACTAGTCTTCTTCCAACTCATACAGGGCTTAAGCAGGCTTTGGATCAGGTGAATTCTTCCTCTGTTATTTTAGTGACAGTGGATTTGGATCATTGTGTTGTTTAGGCTAGATTCAGAGTTGAGGGATTTCATTGGGGAAATCTGCATAAAAATCAATGGAAGAAGATGGACCTTTGTTCTTAACCTACCCTGCAGCCCTCATAGTGTGCCGATATCCAAACTGTTCCGTAGCTCCCCTGCTACAGCAGTGTGACTTAAATGACATCAGTGGGTTCATTGTTTAAGTAGGGTGACCCCATACTGCCTGCAATACATAAGCACAACAACAGAGCCTTAACTTTTATTTTCTAGTACCGATTGTGTCCTTCTGGGCTCTCCATTTTCCTGCTTTAAACCCCTCCACCAAAGTCCCTGCATCATGGCAACCCAGAAGTGTGAGGGAAATAGTTCTTTTGGAAGCCCGTAAATTCCGACCCTGGGTCAGACAGAGCTCAAGAATGATTTAACGCCTCAGTCCTTTCCTGAAACAGGGCCTCCAGTTTTTACTGTCTCATGTAGAGGGGGTACAAGCTCAGTGCCGAAGCATTACCTCTTATGTGGCAAGCATGAAATCTTCCTGGCTTTCACCAGTTTGAGAGTCTCCCCATCATACCAGTATACTATATGTGTGCATTTATATTATTTTCTTTAAAGTCAGTTGAAGCAACCTAGAAATCCTGCTTTAAAAATTGCCTTTAAAAACTTCTACCCAGCTGGTGCCTTTACTAATCAGACCCTATGATCCCTGCAGCACTGCTCTCGATGACTGGGCAATGCGTACATCTTGACGAACACACTGAAAAGCTGTATTACTTAGCAAATACAACATTAGTCTCGAGTTAATATCTATAGGCACCTTTAAAATATGCCTGAAGAGAGGCTTTAACAAAGCATCTCTTTTACCCAGTGTACCATTGTAAATACCCATCTTGACTAGTACAAGGTGAAGCACATCTGTGGGGCAGGATGAGAAATCACAAGTTTCCCATTGAGTTCAAAGGAAAATTCACAAGTTCCCACGGTGCATGTGCATTTCACATTTCAGTGGTTGGCATCATATCTTCAGTGGGACAGATCCTCTGCGGATGTAAAATATCATATCTCCATGGTGGAGCTATGACAATTTACATCCGCAGAGGATCTGGCTCAGAGTGTTTTGTTATGGGTGTTATTTACTCAATCACTAGTAACAATTCCTCTGAAGAGCTTATGGCACAGTATGCTGTGTAAGTCTCTTCTTAGCTGTTTTTGAGCCATTAGAAAATATTGTGTCAGTCCATAATACGGAGACATTCTTACTTGTGTGCCTGGAATAATCTTACAATAGGTCTCTGTCATGCTCATTCCTTTTACAGGTATGCAACCATTTTGACCTTAACAAAGAGATGCAAATATAAATAAATTGCAAGAAAAAAGTTGTTGCCAATGGTAATTAGACAATTAAAATTATTTTTATTTAATTTGTTGTGACTTGATTTTGCCACCTTTACTGACTCTGGACAATACCCCATAAGTAGTACCACTAATGTCACTGAGACTAGTTGCAGAATAAGGCCTTGGGCCAGATTTACAAAGGAAGCTGTAGATGGGCATCTAGTGTGATTTTCAAAATCAGGTCCTAAGCAGGTGCTTTTGAAGAGTTCACTAGATGCATATTTCAGCATTGGGCACCTTTGTAAATCTGGCCCCCTTGTCTACATGAATGACCTTTACCGATTTTACTAGATTGTTTTAGAAAGGATTTTTGTCCGGTCAGTAATTGACATAAATTGAAGCGATATTAGCTGCTCTTAAACTGAAATCACAGTTTGTAAACTGATTTAGTTCAATCAGTAAAATTTTCTCACGTAGATAAGGCTAAGATGCTACCACAGATCAACATTGGTTTATCAATTCATATTTGATATAGAGTAGAATAAAATTTAATTAATTTTATTCAAAGAGAAAGGATTAGACTAGAATTCTAATTCTGTTTCTTAAAGTACACCTATACTTTAAGGACCCTTTTTACTCCCAGAGCCTTTAAATCGGGTCTTAGTGTTAATCAGAATCAGGCCCTAAGGCTAGACTGGCTGTGTATACTACTTATTTAGTTTTAATATGATTTTACCTCTCTCTCTTCTTAATAAATCACATTTTACTACAAACCAGGTGTTTTCAAGCTGTTGCTTGGTATTTTTCATGTGGAGGAAGAAGAAAAGCAATCTTCAACCTCCATGATAGTGAAGGAAGGGCGTCTGGAGACTGTTTTACATGGTGTGCCACTTTCAAGGTTGTGATCCTCCAGTAGCCCAGGAAACACCTAGTCACTCCAGATGAGAGCTGAGTTCAAGGGACATAAGGTTTTAAATGAATGACATTGGCATAAAATGGAGTAATGCACAGGATCAAGCTGATTGGGAATAGCGGCCCAATCTGCATATTCTTACTACCAAATGTAGTAATAATATCTAGTTCTTATACAGTGCTTCATCTATAGACTTCAAAGCACTTTAGAAAGGAGGCAAATATCTCTATTTTACAGATGGGGAAAGTGAGGAACATAGATGTGAAATGACTTGCCAAACATCACCCTGCAGGCCAGTGGCAGAGCAAGACCTGGAAACCAGGTCTCCTGAATCCTAAACTAGCGCCATACCCAGTGGACCACAGTCAACATTGATGCTTAGAAGTAATTGCAGGACTGAGCCATAAGATTTTAAAGAGTCAGATTTTTTTTTGTAAATTAGAGGAAAAAAGTAGGATCCAGCAAAAAAATATTACCCTAGCAATTTTTAGCTTTTTGTTTACAATGAATTACAGAACAGCTTCCCAAGAGTATTCTTGCAGGTCATTTACACTAATACACATAAAACTACAGCAAGCCTACATTTGTAGTCAGTTTTGAAGATGTGCTCCATCCATGGACATATGACCAAATTCGGTGATGAATCCTGGTCATGTGCCACCTGAGGCACATTGTGCATATGCTGAGAAAAAGAAGAAGACATTTAAGTTCATATAAAGGAGCAACCTAAAGGTTATATTCCAAATTACACTTTAAAATAAGCTCCATGGTGCATCCATACAATATATATGATATCCTGACACTCTGTAATTAAGTTATTGTCAAAAGCTGTAATTAACTTGCACTAAATATTGAAGCTGGAATTATTTTTAAGTTAGAGTTACTTCTTGATTTTCACTGTTAAAAATTCTTCTGGTATATTTTTTTTAATTAATTTCTAATGTTGGGTGTGTGAAGGAGATGTCAGTGCTCATGAACAATCAGACTGACAGCCCTAAAGACAAGCGGCCTTTTTATCTACTCCACAGGTATAGCATGTACAGCAGTGCAAGCTTCATTACACAAGCTGGCAAAGAGTACCTCAACCCTGTTCTAGAAGGAGCACTTTCAGGGATGAGAGTTGATCCTGTTCACAAGGGTGCCAAATAGTGCAAAATGTATGGGTGCTTTTGTTTGTTTGTGATGTAGACGTTTGGACCCAGATCCACAAAAGTATTTTGGCTCCTAGTTTCCATTGATTTCAATTGAAGATAAGCACCTAAATACCTTTGTAGATCTGGGCCTTGCCCACTAAGAACTTGACCTGAGACTATCCCCTAATATCACACACCCCAATGATCAGCCATTAGATAGTAATTATTTTCAAGTCACTATTATAGCTGGGGGAATACTGCAAAAAAAATAAATCATAAATATTCATTTAATTGTTTTAAACAAGTACTTTGGCTTCATTTGCACCCTTTCTGTATTCATTTCTCACAAATACTCATGAAATTCAGTTTTAGCACCACCAATGGTGGCAGAAAGCAAGTTTTAAGCTGACACAAGTGAAGACTTGAGGAAAAAAAAGACTTTTAATTATGCCTTCCTTAAGTAGTCATGCTAGAAACATCTGCAGAAACAATATTCCTATTCAACACCAAGCAGCATAGCTCTTATTTTGAATAGCAAAACAAGTAGTAAATGAAATTAATAGAAGATGTCGATAATTTTAAGAGAGAAAAAGAGAGGGAGGCAATCTGTTCATGGCCAGTCTCTGAAGAGAAAAGAAGAGGTGAAAGTCATAAACTAAATGATTGACAGATTGAGCTCTACCTACTATCAACCTAAAAGAGGATTTTCAAATATAGGAAGCCAAAGTTAGTCTCCTAAATCCATATTTAGGCACCTGCCTTATTTTCAAAAGTGCTGAACATCCACCAAGATTTCAGTTTTTGAAAATCCTAGCCCAAGGATAGAACGGAACTAGTAACCTCGAAGTGAACTGCTTCCTATCCCATTCCCAATACCCAATACCTAATCCACCTAAACCCACATTGTGCATACTGAAGAATCACAGAGAGAGATAGTGCTGATCTCCTCGTTAATATAAAATAACTTGTGCACTAAAGGATTGATGTCACGAGATGCTGAGCACTGTGGCGCCAAGCCAGAAGAGCAAGTTAAGCATGCACTTAAGTGCTTTACTAGATTGGGGCTTAAATTTGAGAAGACAAAGGAGAGTTCCCTTTGTTGAATATTTGAAGAGGGAAGAAAGAAAACCAAGAGGTCTTTAAATAAATCAGCAGCACATTCTAAAATGCAGTTTAGGGAGGAGCATGATGGACTGCAGTTGTTTCCTACTACCTTCCTACCACTACAGCCTTTTAAACAAACACTTTTTGTTGGTTTTTCAAATGGCAAAGAACACGATGCAATAGTGGAGCCAACACGGTTCCTACTGGGAAGGCGGTGAAGAAGGTATGTGTTTAAGTTAAAGTATGTATTTAGGTGAGACTAACACATGCGTAGTGTGACATAGTCATTAGGTCATCTTAATGCATGGAGCCCAGCATTTCTCAATCATTTTGAGAGCTCCTCTTATTTTATATGTTATCTTTTCTCAGGTCAATGAAGGTTCAAGGAGTCCATTTGTTAAGGGTGGGCAGAGTCTTTTTGCTCCAATGGTGCATAAGACAGTTTCTGGTTATGGAGAATGTGGCACTCATGAATCTTGTTTTGCATTTGTCTGGAGCAAGTGTAGACAAATTGCTAAGATAACAAATTTATGGTTGTAAAACATTCTTTACATCTGATCATCCAACAAAACTCCCTCCTTGGAAGTTTTCAGTGGCTTGGTGTCAAAGTGCATACTCCAAGTGCCTAGTTTTACATTTTGTACATAATATCATAACTGACAAGCATTTTATTAACCTAACTTGTGTCCCAAGCTTTCTCAATAAAATGAAAAAGAACTGGTTTGTATTTGCTGATATTGTTTTAAACGGTTTTCAAACCTCTTTCCATTCATCTTCATAGTTCTGTCTCTGCAAATTGCCTTCCCACTTTCCTCTATATGGTTATTCATTAGAAATCTATGTAATTTTAGTAGTCCTTTTTTTAACTGGCTCCCTGGCCAATATTAGATACTTCAGTGAATTGAACTTTGGTCCTTAAAGCTTCTGAAGTTAGTGACTTAACCAAGTATTCAAGATATATGCAGAAAGTAGTGTCAACTTTAGGAACATGAAAGGTAACTCCAATCCCTTAAAAAAGGAATAAGAGTTTGATTGCCATATAAACCATAAAAGGGCAGG
The DNA here is from genome assembly GCF_028017835.1 of Emys orbicularis. Lineage (NCBI taxonomy): Eukaryota > Metazoa > Chordata > Testudines > Emydidae > Emys > Emys orbicularis. Next base: position 198,625,081 of record NC_088685.1, read on the forward strand.
CTTACTAGCTTGTTTCACTGGTAACAAGAGCACACCCAAGGACCTCTTCAGGCTTTGAGAGCTTACAGATCACAAAGGTGAAACACAATGAGGAGTTTTGAAAAGCTTAAATGTCATTTGGATTGCAGTATCTTCTATAAAAATTCCATTTCAGCTTTTGTTAGCCCGGAGAAAATTAGTTTATAAAAAAAAAAAACCTCTTTCAGATCACAAGCAATTGGGGGAGGGAGGGAAAGACTTGTGTCTTTTTTTGTTTCCTTATGTTGGCTTGAAAGATGGGTATTTTAAAAAAATCAACCGGTCTTTTACATATGAAAGTCAGGTCTTACCTGATCTGGCATACTCTATGAGGACTGAACTACTAGTGAAATGGTGAAATCACAAAAGTCAAGATAGTGAAAGTTGAGCAAGAAAGAGGAAAAATAATTTTTAGTCAGTTTATAAAACTCGGGGGTATGGGTTTTTTTTGTTTTTTGTTTTGGTTAATATTTACTTAACTTCAGTGACTAAGTAATAGTTTTGGATAAAGATCATCTCTGTGAAATATTCAATGCCCCGATTCTTCTTTATGACATTTAGTCCCTCTTAGGGCATGTCTACACTGGAGCTGGAGGCATAATTTTCATCTTATTTTCATCTGATCAAGCTAGTGTGCTAAAAATAGAAGTGTAGCCACAGTGGCTAGCCCATCCCCAGTATAATCCCATCTGAAACCCTAGGTATGTACTCAGGGTGGTTAGCCTGACCTGCTGCTCACATCACCATGGTTACACTTTTATTTTTAGTGTGATAGCTCTCATTGACCTACCCAATCTGGAAATTACCTCACCAGCTCCAGAGTAGACATATCCTTAGACATTCAAGAAATCCTGCAGCAACACCAAGGAAGACAGGAATTGACATTCCTGACACTTCTAAGATAAAGAAATAAAACCAATTAAAAAAACCCAACTTTTCTGGACTTTGTTATACTTAAGCACAAGTCTATTAATAGATGAGGCATGGAAACATTGTCAGTCAAACTGTTACTCCAATCTATGTGTACATAATTTCTCTCTTGCAGCATGTCTAGTTTTGTCATTAAGGACCAGATTTTTAAAGGTATTTAGGTGTCTAAAGATGCAGAGGAAGATTTTCAAAAGCGCCTAGATGTCTAACTCACATTGATTTCACAGGGAGTTAGGTGTCTAGGCATTTTTGAAAATCCCACTTGGCATCTTTAGGCACCTAAACACTTGAAAAAAAAATCAAGCCTTAAGGCCTTGGTTCAGCAAAGCATTTAAGCACATGCTCAATTTAAACATGGGAGTAATCCCATTCAGCAAAACATGTGTTTAAATGCTATGCTGAACTGGAGTCTAAAGTTTCATTTGTATTCATCCACCTTCCATACATTGGGATAACCTAAAACTCCATATAAGATTGAATATAATTGTAAATTTAATTTTCCAGGTCTTAATGGATCAAAATTTTCCAGAGTTAACATTTGAATCAAGATTTTCCTTTATGGAGGCTAACCTGAAAAGCCCCATGGCAGTACCACCAATAGAAATCAGAGTCAAAGAACGAAACAATTAAAAATAATTAAATTTATGGGTCTGATTCTTCACTAACATGGAGTAAGTAGTCACTCCATTTAACCCAGTGCTGTAAAGTTGCTGTAAAAGGCCCTTAATGTTTTGCCAGCTACCATACTGAGATTGCATGCAGACAGTAGTCAAAGAAATGTATGTTTAGTTCCACAAAAACAGTACATTAGACATTGTTAAATGTTTTCTGAGGCAGGGTTTCTCTGACTATTCTGGCAAAAATACCAGTATACATAGTAACCAGAGCTTTGAACAAATATTAGTTAAGATGATTTACAGCACAGTTGCCAATGCATTCCTAGCTCCATCTTTGATGGACACTTACTCAGGCTGTCATCTGTAGCTGCACAGATTATATCTGCATTGGCCTCTTCCACAAACACTGGAATCACTGGAGTGTGTTACAGACAATTCAGCTCTCAAACAATGAAGCATTTGTGTTCATTTTCTTCCATTTTATCTTTGGAATTTTACTATTTAGGTCACTATCTGTTGCTCCCAGCTATTCTTTCCAGACTAATCACAGCTCTTTTTAGACTTAAAAGATATAATCAAAGAATTCATCTAACATTATTCCTTGAGTATAAAGCTCAAGATGTAATAAATAGTACACACGCTATAAAATTAATCTGCCATTCCTGGACTGCAGCCCCAAGATTAATTATATGTTACAGGCTAGATTTGAGAGCTGTTGGGTGGCAAGCACTTTGAAAATCTGGCCCTATCAGTACAACGAAAAACAATATTAGTAAACTACTCAAATGTGTTAAGTTAAACATGATTAAGATACTTCACTAGCAGGAATTAGGATATGGTGTAAAAGAGGTAGAACAATACCAACTGAATTCCTCAACTGCTCATGGACCTCTGTCTTAAAAAAAGCTGCTTTAGTGACAAAATAAAATCCAAAGGGTACAGCAGTGAAGACAATAGACTCAACAAGATGAGTTATTCTATGGAATAAAAAAATACACTGCATGAGAATGCTATATACATCTATCTGCATATTTACATTAAACTTAAGCTGACTACTCTATTCATGTCAAAAATTACTATGCTCAGAATGAAACGAAGATGAGGGCTTAAGCAAAGTCATAAATTGATTTATAATGAAACATGACAGTCATAATTTAATTTAAAATGTATTTTAAATTATTGTTACTTTTTGTATAGGTCTTTTTTGCCCTGAGGTAATTGTGGCTGCAGAGTGAAGTATGAGCTATTGAAATACCAAATTTCTGAACATGTGTATTAATTAATTTAAATGATGTAGCTACTTTACTAATCAAGAATTGTCTGTTGCAAACATTATTAAATAAAAGCTTGCAGGATAGAAACTGACACACAGAGGTATGCAACCAAGAGTTTATCAGTGAGTGGTGCAGCTCAGAAGTTAATAGGCTAGATTTAATACTGCACTGTGGCTTCTAGGAAATACTCCTATCCTATGGCCAGAAGCACATCCCTGTGTCCCAACTAATGTATCAACCCCGGAGGCTGTAGGTAGCTTGAACAAGTTACAGCAATTCTCTGGCTACCCTTACACTGGGGTCTGGTCTGGTGCAGTTGCTCTGAGATTGTGCAATGATAGCTTTACCTTCACCCAATGACACACCCTGCAGCTGAGTTGCCACAGACAACAATCTAGGCCTATATTATAGTATTTTTATGCTGCTGTGACATTATCTGATTAAAATATGACCATATAGATCATTGCAACTACTGAGATATTTGCAACAAATCTTGTACAAAATGTGGCATGTAAGATGTCTATGGAAAGGTTATGATTTGCTGAATATGATTGTTATTTGTATACAGGTATCATTTTTGTATTTGAAGTTATGAGTATTGGCACTATACCTGGATTTCAAATGTTTGTTCCTGGGGTAATGCCCACAAGGTATTTAGCCTGCACATCTTGGAGGGACTATTCAAATTAAAAAGCAACAGAGAGTCCTGTGGCACCTTTAAGACTAACAGATGTATTGGAGCATAAGCTTTCGTGGGTGAATACCCACTTCGTCAGACTCATGCATCTCCGTTGGACTCTCTGTTGCTTTTTACAGATCCAGACTATCACGGCTATCCCTCTGATACTATTCAAATTAAGTGGCTCCTCAAGAAACACTTAACTGACAATGGACCATGGGAGTAGGGTGACCAGATGTCCTGATTTTATAGGGACAGTCCCGATTTTTGGGTCTTTTTCTTATATAGGCTCTTATTACCCCCCACCTCCGTCTCGATTTTTCACATTTGCTGTCTGGTCACCCTACATGGGAGACACCCATCTACACTGAATGGACTGTCCTGCAAATGTACTGTCTGGGGCATAGGTAATGATTTCCTGCTGTGACTAAGCAAAATTATGCCTGGACATGTGACTTGCTCATGAGATTCCAAACGCCATCTTTTACCTGTAATTTCCCACTAGCAGTGCTGAGGGCTTTGTTTGAAACAATGGGTTTCCCTCCACATGGCAGAAGCTATAAAAGGCCCTGGAAACACCTCCATTTTGCCTCTTTCCTGCTCAAATCTCTGGACTATGTACTTATACTAATGGGAGCATTCTAACTGAGGGACTGAGGCCCTTCCAATGATTTGGAAGCAACCAGAGACTTATCAAGCTAGCAGTTTATTCCATCACTGCTACAAGTCTGAACCAAGAATTTCGCATTTATTGTACACCTCTACCCCGATATAACACAGTCCTCGGGAGCCAAAAAATCTTACCGCGTTATAGGTGAAACCGCCTTATATCGAACTTGCTTTGATCCGCTGGAGCGCGCAGCTCCCCCCTCCACCCCCCCGAGCGCTGCTTTACTGCGTTATATCAGAATTCGTGTTATATCAGGTTGCGTTATTTTGTATTTGATTCCTTTAACCAATTTTAACTCTCACCTTTCTTTCTTATAATGAATAAACCTCTAGATTTTAGATACTAAAGGACTGGCACCAGTGTGATTTTTGGATAAGATCTGAGTTATATATTGACCTGGGTGTATGGCAAGTCCTTTGGGATCAGAACCTTTTATTTGATGAGGCTGGTTGTAAAGAACCACTCATCTTTACATCCAGTGTTTTTGGTGGTGATACAAGGACTGGAATATCTAAGGAAACTGCTTTTATAACTTCTTGTTAGCCAGTGTGGTGAAACAGAAGTTTACTTTCGTTGCTGGTTTGGTATATCTAATGGGAGAATAACCTCCAGTTTTAGGGTATAGCTTCCCTCTTTCTCAGCAGTTTGTTCTGAATTTGGTATTCTCAGTTGTGATCCACAAAGGCACGGTTACAACTGCTCTCTTTTTTTTCCTGTGGAGTTTGCAAATTCTCTGCTTCCTGGTAACTTCTTATAAGCAGTTGGATAGGAGGAATGGGGCAATGTCTGGATCACAAGCCATTGCAAAGCAAAGATAATCTTTTTAAACAGCATACCAATTCAAAATGACAGTAATGTGTCAGCAAGGCTCCCAGTCTCACAGGGATTACTAAAAAACAGTATGTTCAAGAATATTTTAATTAAAAGTATGTAACTGATACACAAACCTTTGGACATAAAACATGAATAACCGAAAGATTAAGTGACTTGCCTAAAGTGACAGATGAAATTCATGACAAAAATCAGGTATTAAACTCAGATTTCTTGAATCCCAGTCCAATGTTTTAACCATAAGACCAGCTTTCCTTTTTTTCATGCTTTGGAATATTTTTCACTACAATTATTTACGTTTAGCCTGACAATTTCCCAATCACAGAACACTTAGATGTAAAATAGAATACTTAGATGTAAAAATTGCAAGTTTAATAATGGTTTACAAATATACAATATTTACATTTGTAAGTTTTACAAACCAAAAGCACAGTCTACAGGAGATGAAGACTTTGTGACCCTTTGGCTACACTCAGCAAATTATTTATTTACAAAACCAGATAATCAAATAATTTTTCATAATGTCATAAGTGATATCAAAACATTTTAAACTGAAAGCAGTTTTTTGTTGTGACATGCCTACCAGCTTAACCACACGTAATTTTACAATTTGAACTCATTTTCCATGTATCACTGTTAAAACAGCTTCAAAACTCCAGTTCATCAGGTCAAATTAGGAAGAGTATAGCATTGGATCCATCATGTTTAAGTGCTTTACTGGCCAAGGGTTACACCAAAATCTATTTCAAACTGAAAACATAGTTGTGACGTTTCAGGCATTTGAACATTGAACTGATTAAAGCAGTTGTAGTACAATCTTCCACATTGTGTATTTAATTCAAATCACATTTAACCAAATGAAGCCATACCCATACAAGAGACAACAGGCCAGATCATTAACTCAAAAAAATCTGTGCAATTCCATTGCAGTCAATGTAGCTATTCTGATTTACACCATTTGAGGATCTGGCCCAGTAGATTCTATTTTTCCTACACAGTTTGATGATGGTTCAGTAAAGTAGCATTAGCTGCATTTTAATTAACCCCATAATACTTGTTTTTGGAAGATGGGTGGCATAACCAGGAACCCCTTCAAAATGGTAGCCAGGAAAACAATACCTCCAACTCTTAATAGAAGAAACAAAAAAGTGTGTTTTTTCAGTAGAATGTCTTGATCTTACAGATTAGCTAGCTGCTATGTTAGGTTCTTTCTTTACTACGTATATACACTAGTCCACTTAAAAGAAGCAGATGGACAATGGACTCTCCAGATTGTATGTATTTCCACTAATTTTTTGATGGCTGCACTTGTTCTAATCAGTGAGCACTAACTTCATCTTTTGGAAGCTGAATTTTTAGGCTCTCATCTCCATGAGTTAGTTTCAAGTTTACCAAAACCAGTTTGAGAACCACAGAGATATAATAAATGCACACACTAATGTTTCAGCCTACTCACTTTATGGATTTAAAGCAAAAATCTTGCTGATACGTGAGAGAAAAAGAAAAACAATAGAAACATGCGAATGAACTTTATGCTGTATTCCTTTCTTGAACACTTTAAATACTATTCACATGAATTTTAAACCACACAATTGCAACATGTGAGAGTACCAGTGTGTACACGATATTGAACTTCATTGTACTGGCTGTTAAGACACTTGGAGGAAACTGTTGTTTACAACTGTAAATTATTTTTATATTTTAATGAATTTAACATATAGTCCAGCATCAGTTTCTCATACAGAAGTCAAGTAAAGAAGAGCAAGATGAGGCATCAGGCAGAATTTTAAAAATGGTTCATTCTGTATTACAATCATTTTCCTACCCAACAAATTAAATGGCAAAAAATCCAGACCAAATTCAAGTATCTTTGAGAAATGCCTGCATTCTGGATTTTCTTCGAGCAAGAGCTTCTTGTTTTTTCCTTTCAATTTCTTCTTGAGAACATTTTCTGTTTTTCTGTTCGATCACAAATGCTGCAAATATAAAATATGCATTAGGGGCCTTCAAACTTGTTCAGTATGTATTTTTAGTTGTCTGTCTTCAGTGTCTGAAGATAAACAGTAGCAACACACTGTACTGACAAATGAGGAACCCAAGTTAAAAAATGGCCTATAAAACATAGTCCATCCTCAAAGCACGAAGTGGCAAGATACATGACCTTTGTATTGCTGCTGAAGGCTACTTACTACCCAATGTACTGGGAAGCAGACATTTGCTTAAAGGAAATTTTATTGCTGCCCTTCAAGTGAACTTTATGTCATCAGAAATCAATATAGAGACTACAATGGGGTAAGAAAGTTAAGGATATTGGAGTGAAAGGGGCTCTAAATCCAAGTGGGTTAGGTAGAGATACTGGTATCAGATTGTACAGACACAGGGGTCAGGTATAGTACAGGCGTCACACTGATAGGACCAGCGGGGTAGAAATAAGGTCAAACCCAACAAAAAACAGGAGATGGGGACATGATAGCTAAGCATAACATTTTATGTGTTTTCCTACAGAGCAGTAAGTTAGCATGCACTAAAATCCTGGCCCCATTGAAATCAAACGAAAAACTCCCACTAAAGTCAGTATGACCAGGATTTCACCGATGATGCACAGCATCATCTATTTTCCTATTAACATAGCTTGGAATATGCAGCCTTTCACATTAGAGAAATAAGACAAAGGGCATAAAGTCAGTTAAGGCAACTACAAATGTGGGTAAAAATATAAGTACAAGTTTCGAGAGAGATTACTTGCCAAACTCTATACATATCTGTGGTTAATGTCTCAGCAATGAGAGGGATTGTTATCCTTTCAATGAGGACGGGAAATTTAGATTAAAATACAGAACTACCACCCAAAAAGAACTGAAAGTCCTGCCACAGGGTACAAGATATTCTTGCCCAATTTCCGATATTTAATGACCAATGTATTCTGTCAATAAATCCAAACATTACTATCAAGGAAAGCTATTTATTCCTTGAGGTTAACGCTCCAAAAAGGTAAATCAGAAAGTGTTGCAGCAAGCAAATATAGTAATTCACACCAATTCCTTGGTAAAAGGAGACAAGATTTCCTTGTTGCTAAGTGCTAATGTAGTTGAAACATTCACCGGTCACTGTTTTGGAGACAGGCGCTGTCAACCAATGACATCAAGGAGCTGAGGTTTCCATTAATTTTCTTCTATAGAATAGAACATATTCTAATAGTTTTTGGGTGGGGTGGTTTTTTATGATTGTTTTGTAATAGTTTCCAAGATTGCTACGTCCCACTTACCCGCTGTCCCAGGTATGAAACAAAGAAGAAAAGGACTGGAATATCTGACAAAAAACAAAATAATCCATAACACTACTTGAATGAGTCAGTTGTTTGGCAAAGTACAGATACCTCCAAATGCAGATGGTGTATGTTACTATGTGAGAGTGTTAGGTATTTTTGTAGCTGTGATTTCTGAACTTCGGCACTGACACGGTATGTTTTAAAGGTGAGCTACAAACAAAACATCAGTAGTTCAGCTTCACCAAGATTTAATATTGAAAAGAAACTTCACAAAGCCATGCAGTGAACTAAAATCCTGAACTGTTGGCTGGTTCCATGCCCAAGCATGTTTCCCTAGTAACTGATCAGTGCTTGCAGCAAGAAGCTTTGGAAAAGGCTGGGTAAGCTTAAATAGGCTTGGGGAGAGGGACAATGATACAAGAGCCAAATAGCTAGCCCATTCCCCCATCAGCAACCAGTAGAAACCAACTGATAGACTTGGGAACAGAAAGGAAAATGTAAGTGTTTAGATTACATGGTGAATACCCCACTTGGCTGGCAAGTTTGGGCACACAGCAGATACTGATGCAGGCCAAGGTTTTCCCAAGTGACTAGTGACTGGGGTGCCAATTTCCAGGTGTCTAACTTGAGACACTTACACTCATCCCCTGAAAATCAGGCCCCTTTACAGTAACCAATTTTGGCACCCAAATCTGAGCCATTCCAAATCAATAGTCTCTTTTAAAAGTCTTAGTTGAAGTAAGTAGCATTTTGACATTTTTCACATTTAAAATCAAACGTAAGCATCAGAGAACAGTGACCAACAAATGATGAGACATTCTGGCAATGCTGAAATATGGTGTGTCCAGAAGTGTCATCAAGATACACTGGACTTACAGGTAGGGTCAAGTATTTTGGCAAATGAGTGAAAAGTCGGGGGTGGGGGCGTATTCCTTCAAATATAGTAAGTTGAGGGAGGTTTTCCAAAACAGATTTTCATTTTTGAAAGAGAGATAAAGTAAGAATGTTTATTTTAAAATTGTCTCATCATGCCTAGTTTGAGAAGACCAAATACTTAAGTTTATAAACAACATTTCAATACCGTACAAATTTTGCTTTGATGTGATTTAACATCTTACCCCCCTCCCCCACCCCACCCAAGTTAGTATTAAAAAAGAAACATACCTGTTGTAGACTCTGCCAGAGATTCTGAAAGGTGCCTCTTAAAAGGTGGCTTTTGATTAATTTTAATCTTCCCATGCAAAGGGATATTCAGTTGATTCTTGCTTTCTTCCAAACCCTGCTGAGTAACTTTGATTCCAGAAGTGCCTCCTATACTTATACTTTTAGGATCCACATGAACTGCAACATGGGAATTGTTAATCTTTTTAAATGTAAACTTTGAAGGCACAACTGACATTTTGTTCATACAACTGTTATTTTGTATCTTTCCTGTGTTGTGTGAAAGATCTTGGTTGCATCCCCCATTAAAAGCATTAGTACACCTATTTGTTATGTTAACTGGATCAATTTCAGACCTGAGGCTTCCTGCAGGCACAGAATTAGACCGATACCATTTTCCTGGAACACTGTTTGTAGTATTTGCAGAAGCAGCTTTATTATAGTTTTGGGAATGGGTATACCTGTGTTGTGTAGGAACATTTGCCATTACAGCTATAGGATTTGCAGAATTTGTACAGTTCACTACATTTCCAAATGTAGTTAATCTGTCTGCAACCTTTGAGGAGTTTGTACAAGGAGTGCCCATCGAGCTGGTGTCCTGGTTGGCACTGATTTTTTGTGCCAATGGGTGATTAGGCAGTCCTTTTTTAGATGCTGTGAAACTGTTATCGGCATCAGATTTGGAAGTAATACTGGCTCCTTTTAGAATTATTGCTCTTTTGTTTCCATGTTTAATGTCTTGGTTCTGAGTTTGTTTTTCTACATCATCACACACCTGATACAACAAATCATCATCTTCGCAGTTTGTGTCCCAAAGACTATCAGGTTCACAAAACATATCTAAAACTTCATCAGGAAACTTAGGATCATTCCAATCATCAAATGACACAGAACATTTCTTAGGCATTTCAGCTTGTTTTAGGTTAGCCACACCAGTACAGGTCACCACCTTCACCAGATCATTAGGCTTAGCGTTAGCAGAAATGGATGACTGAGGGAAAATATTGTGTTTGTTATTTCCATGTTTTCCAGTCTGTGTTCTATGAGGATTAGAGTGTATCAAGATGGAAGAGGATCCTTTTACTGGAAAACTGGTGGGACCACATTTAGGGTGAATGCGTTCCATTCCATTCTTAAGGTCAGATTGCACTGAAATAAGAGAAGTATAGTCAGAAACTTTGTTTTGGGCACTTTTCCAAGTGGAATTTATCGTACAAGTTTTAACATCATGCTCCATATGTAAAAAACCAGTCTGTATCTTTGAATTTTCCATCTTGTTATTTGGTTTCTGGAAAGAAAGAGATTTTGCAGCATCTTGTATTGTTTTACTATTTTGTTTCAGAGATGCATATTGAATACTGTTGGATTTGGATGAAAAACTTACACCAATTACAGAATTAGAAGTATTTGTTCTTTCCTTAGTTTTACTAATGCCATTGAAAGCATATGTGCTTGGCTTTTTAGGAGCTGATAAAGCTTTTTCAGGAGTACTAATCTGCATTACAAAGGAATCGTCTGCCAATAAATCAATATCCCAATCATCAAAGTCATCATGAGCTACTTCAGCAGGCTTACTGGAGATCAATGATTCTATCTTAGAGGATGTTAAACTTTGTTTTGGCAGCAAAGGAATATTCTTAGTTTCTGGAGCAGCAATCTGGTTCACACTTTCTGATGCACATGTTGAACCTTGCTTCTGGCATATCTCTTTAGCAATGTGCTGCTTGGTTACCGTACTTTCCTTAAAAGTGGGCTTCTCCTCCACCAAGGGGCTTTTGGGGCTTTCATGGAAACTATTGTTTAGGGAAATAGCTGATAGGCCTTGACTCAACTGTCCACTACATTTCTGGGTAGAGCAATCAAAAAGGGCATTAAGGGCCACTTCGGCCTCAAGGTCTAAAGACTTCTGGCTGCTAGTTAGACATTCTATAGCAGGGATGCCAGTGCTCTCTTTAACTGGCTTACAGGACAGAACAGTAGGTGTTTCAGAATCTTCATCAAGGAATGACTGCAGATTTTTCATCTGTGCAACATCTTTATAATTATTTAAAGTCTCTGCCTCTGAAGTAGTCTGAATAAAACCATTGCATTGATCATCTTGCTCCTGGACTATATCTAGCTCTACCTGGTTTCTATCAAATTGTTTAGCCAACTTCATCAGTTCCTCTTCAGTATTTTTTATTTTATGATCTCTAAATGGAAAAACAGAAAAAAAAGTCAAAAATACCGAAGAATACTTTGCAAAGTGAAACCAGTTTACTCTCTAGTTTAACAAATGTATCTACATAGGATATGATTAAAAATCTCTAAACAAGCATATATAATTAATGTAACTGTCAAGGTATATCCCTTTACTGCGACCAATGTTCATCCCATTTTAAAAGATTACGAAGTAAAGGATAAAAGTATTACCATGTAATGACTCTGCTAATGTACAGACTGTATTCATGAATCCCATAAATTCATGGATTCAATGAAATGCTGCTTCCTTGACATGAAAGCATAACTTCTTTGATGTATAAGCTAAAGTGAATTAGAACTTACCGTGTACCATTTAATTTTGTCCTAGTTCGCACTTTTACTACTCCAGGTGTACAGGGAATAGCATCCTCACCAATCCACATCCCTAGAAGAGATCCCTCAGAACAGCCTGGTTTTTCATCCTGAACAATTAAGATTAAATTGGCACTACTTAGCAATTTGATTTAAATTAAAGATTTCCCTACACCCACAAATTGCACTGGTTTAACTTAAATCAGTTTTAAAACAGATTAAACTGGTACAAACCTGGCTATAAATTAAAGGCACAAGCTAAATCAATATAAACCAGGTTTAAGCCAATGTAAGATTTCACGCACAAAGTTGAACGAATTTAACTACACCAGTTTAAAAACCACAACTTTAATTAAAGTAGTGCAACTTTGTGTGTGGACCTGGTTTAGGATATTATTATATTAATAGGCAAAGTACCAAAGCGAAAGATTGCAGAATATTTTATTGTAATGTTCACTTAGCAAACTTTATTTTAGTCTACTAATACAGCTACCTAAGATGTGCTCTCTTTGTTTACCTATTAAAACAGTGCTGACAAATTACAGAAATTCAGAAAATCATAGTGAGGATGTCTCTTGAACAGGAGCAAGTTTTGAATTCTTCCATTACACCACAACCACCATACCAAGATATTTCAGATAAATAAGTAGAAATAAATAAAATTTAGAACTTAAAGATTGGTCCAGAGCTCTAAAGTTCAGATCTGCATCTGAACCCTCTCAAAGTTCTTAGGTATACATATCTGTGAATGTGATTCATGGATACTTATAAACAACAACAACAAAGAATGAAGATGCATAATTACTGTACATAAGCCAGAGGAAGTGACTTGAGTTTTATCGACCAGTAATGGAAAAGAGCTTTTACTTTAGGGAAAAAGTGATGGTACCAGCAAAAGGTAATCCACACACTGTCAAAAAGTGTGAATAAGAAGCTGTAGTCCAAGACAGGGCCATAAATGGTGCAAGAGAGAGCAGTAACTTACACCACAAAAGGGGAGGCACAGTTAATTGTTTCTTTAATAATGACTTTCAAACCCCAGACGAAGATTTTTTTTCAAATATATTATAGCTTTGAAATATAGAAACCATTTTAAATGGTGTCAAATAAGAAGGCACGTTTTTGCCTGCTGAAGATTACATCGTGTCAGGAAAAAGACAGATTTTCTTATGGGTCTTGTGCTTCAATAAAAGACGGCCCTGCTGTTAGAATATCATCTTGTTTACTTTGTCAAATTCCAGGCTCTGGATGACAATTACACAGGTGCACAGGCATCAACCATGAAAACTGACTAGGATTAAAAACACAGACATTACTAACTTCATCTACTAGAATAATCAAGCAATTTAATTATATCAATGCTATTGCGCCGTCTTTCCTCATCTTAATCTTGTATGGTTCCTGCACTTTGCTAGTCTTTATTTCCAGATAATTCATATTTTAAGGGCAAATAAGATTAATTGTCTTCTTTCCATGGTTAGATTGTTTCTTTCAACAAAAAATGAAAAGGAATAAGACTGGAATGGCAACAAAAAATGAATAAAGTATTTTAAATTTTGGATTTCCAGTTGAAACAGCAATATAAAAAGTTGACAAGATTAACAGTCGCTCAACTTGTTACTATTTATAGTCAGTTTACATCAGTAAACTGTACTAAATTCTGTACATTAGATATAAACAAAGTATAAAAAATGAAGTATTCTTGAAAGCCCATTTATATTTAGCAGAATTCTAAAAAGCAATATTCATAGATAAGTTGTTAGTAATGTAAATAAGAAATCAAAGCCAAAAGGTATTCAAAAACAGGAAATGAGGGAGAATGTGTATACATATATTAGAGCTTGGACCATCCTTTCATTTAATCTGATTTACACAAATAATGCAACATTATGTACCTTTAGAAAGATGTTGGCAATACACAAAAGGATACAATTCATAAAAATGTTCAAAGGGAAATGGCAAAAATTAAAACAAATCTGACATACACATTTAAATTGAAGTCAATTTTGATATTTTTTAAATCTCAAACTCTGCAAGCTCCTGCTTGCCACTAACTGTCTTTTCTCTATTATGTGAGCTACTCCTTCTAGCCAATTTACAAGATTAAATGTAAGGGGCCACATCCTCAACAGGTATAAACTGTCTTAATAAAGCTATGTGAATTTACACCAGCTGAGGATTTAACCCCGAGAGTGCAATGTGCTGGCTATCTTACAACCACCAATTATGAGATACTCAAAATTCTAATTTCAGACTTGTTTAAGATATGAATAATAATATTTATCTTTTACTGTACTGTACTTCTTGTAACTTTGCATTCACAGGAAATTCAGACTTGATGGTACCTTTTATGAGAGTCTGTGGCCAGCAGAGAACTGCAAGTTGTATGATTTTCTTGCTGATCCAACTTTTTAATTTTAATTGCAGAAATATTATTTTAATGAACTGAGCTGCATGGAGAGTCTGAAAAATTTTCCCATAGGCAGGCCTCTGAGCACCATAATTGGCTTCAACAGGCAAAGTAGTCTAAAGGAGAACCTTATGGACACCTAAGAAAATAAGCAAGCGGCAGAAAGAGAGAAAAATAAAAATGGAGAGGTGGCAGAGGGAGGCAAGGTAAGGAAACAAACTAAGAACTTTGTAAAAGGAGGGAAGGAATAAAAGCAAGTTACACAAGAGAAATAGGGAGGAAACTGAAGTTATAAAAGGAAGGCAAAAGTAACTCTTCCAACTGATTTCAGAACTCAATCTGGGAGCAGGATCAGTCTCTAAAGCCAGGAACACATTAAATCATTTGGAGAACTACCGTACATACTCGATCATAAGCCGGTTCATTTATAAGCCGACCCCCCCAAAATGGATAAGTAAAAATGGAAAATTTTTATAACCCGTTCATAAACCAAGCTTATAATTCAGGGGTCAGCAAACTTTGGCTCCCAGGCCATCAGGATAAGCCGCTGGTGGTCCGAGATGATTTGTTTACCTCGAGCGTCCGCAGGCACGGAGGTAAACCTAAGTAAACAAAGTGTCCCGGAGCACCAGCTGCTTACCCTGACGGACCGGGACAGCAACTGGTGGGGAAATTTTTTTGGGGGGGGGGGGGGGGAGAAGCTGGGAGTCAGGGGAGTAAGCCCTGTGACCACTCCTCACATGACCCCACCCCTAGTCCGGGGCCCCCAGTCTCCCCATCCCATCCCTTCCCACCTTATCTGGGGAGGGCCAGGGGAGGATGTCTCTGACCAGGCTGGAGCTGCTCGGGCAGGCTGGGCAGCGCGGCCACAGCCTGCTCCGGCGGGCCAGACCGAGTGGCGCGGCTGCAGCATGTTCCAGCGGGCTGGGCCGGGCAGCATGGCCGCAGCGTGCTCCAGCGCCCGGGCGGCGCAGCCACAGTCTGCTCTGGGGGGTGGGGCCGAGCGGCACGGCTGCAGCCTGCCAGCCCCGGAGCTGCAGCTGCTTTGGAGGCTGGGGGGAGAGCAGGGTGGCCAGAAATGGAGAGACTCTGACCCCGCCTCTTCCCTTTTGACTGTGCTGCCTCTCCTTGCTCCCCCTGTTGGGGGGAGGGGCTGTGTCCCACCTCTCCCTCTCTATTCCCGTTCATAAGCTGACCCCTGTCTCTGGTGCTTCCCTTTTTTACTAAAAAAATTCGGCTTATGAACGAGTATATACGGTAGGTTATTTTACAGGTACAGCATGGATGTGTGTTTGGAAAGCTAGAAGTAACCATAAGCAGAGAACACTATGATTTAACAAAAAGGAGGGTACAAAAAACTGAAAGCTATGGTTACCTGCATTGTGTTAGCATGGTAAATGAAGAGAGGAACCACCTAGTAAATATGATATGCCTAAAATTATACATTTGAAATTAAAAGTGATTGAAATGGAACATGCCACTGCATTTTCTACAAGAAATGGATCACTATCACCCCTTTTGAAGCTAACATCTTCTAAAAATTGGGGCTGGTCCTGTTGGGAATCCAGGAAGTGGGCAGGCAGAAGCCCGCCCACTGCTAAAGGACCTCCCCAAAGCCTAAGGGGAGGATCCACAGGTCCGGGATTCCAAATAATTGCGGGGACAACTAAGGAGATAACAGGAATGTGAGTGAGGTCACAGGGCTAAACGAAGGGAACCTGACAGGGACACCGAGCAGAGAACCCCGGACAGCACCCACTGCTCCTTGAAGGTGTCAAGGGAGCCAGCGGACGCCGCCCAGAGAAACTCTGCCCGGATGCGTGAACGGACTGAAGAGTGGAAATAGGCCCCACAGTCGCAGGAAACCCCGTTGGCCAACCTCCTCTCCCTGGTTTTGTAGATGGCCATTTTGGCCAGGGCGAGGAGGAGGTTGACAAGGAGGTCCCGCGACTTTGTGGGGCCACGGATAGGGGGTGCGTAGATGAACAGGTGAGGGGAAAAGTGCAACCAAAAATGTAGTAATATATCCAAGAGGAGCCAGAATAGGGGCTGCAACCTGGAGCACTCCAGATATACATGCACCAGGGTCTCCCTCATGCCGCAAAAGGGACAGGTGTGTGGGAGGGGAGTGAACCGTGCCAAGTACACGCCTGTGCTCACGGCTCCGTGAAGGAGCGGCCAGCTGATGTCCCTGGTGGGCCTCAGGACCAGGGTGGAATATAGGCTGGCCCACCGGGACTCCTCACCCTCCAGAGATGGCAGGCGGTCCCACCACTTTGTGGCGGGGCGGGACGTGAGGGTGAGGACGTGAAGGGTGTGGAGCATG
Source organism: Emys orbicularis (assembly GCF_028017835.1). Classification (NCBI taxonomy): domain Eukaryota; kingdom Metazoa; phylum Chordata; order Testudines; family Emydidae; genus Emys; species Emys orbicularis. The sequence continues at coordinate 198,641,818 of NC_088685.1, forward strand.
AGCGTGTACAGATGTTTTCTCGGCGCGGTCCGGAACTGAACCGGCTGCAACTTGTGCAGCTGGCCACGGTAAAGGTGCGGGATGTCCGGGAAGGTCCACGGGGCAGGGGTCTGATGAAAAGGTCCGGAGGGCCTGGGCTGTAGGGTGGGCGGGGCATGCCTTCTCGCAGGACTTGGTTGAGGAAAACCCGAGCAGTGGGTGGTAAAGCGGCCCTCACCTCCTGAAGTATGCGGCCTGGAGAGCCCCATGCGCTGAGCGAGCGTCAGGGGATCCAGCCAGTCTCCCCGGTCGTAGTCCAGGAGGTCTCCGACTGTGGTGACTTCCATCAGGACTAATCTCTGGCGCACCGAAGGAGACTCCGTCACCTGCACACGGAGCTGGCGGTTGCATAGCAGGGCTCCGGGAGGAGATCCGCCCCTGGGTGGCCACCACGGACCTGGTCACCGAGAGCAGTTTCCAGGTCCAGAGGAGGTCCTGGTAGAAGACCAGCAGCCCAGAGAGGTCTCACGGAAGACCTCTCGGATGGAGATAAAGGAGCTGACAGTTGTATCGGAGCCCTTGGAAGCTGTGCAGAAAGGCGTGTGCCAGTACGCTCCATGCAGGACTACCTGCACCATAAAGGAGCCTCTGCAGGGCCTGGAGGCAGATGACGTGGACCTGAGTGCGCAGGCACTTCAGGCCCTGTCCTCCCTCCTCCACGGGCAGGTGGAGGGCCCCTGCAGAGACCCAGTCCTGGCCAGAAGAACTCCAGAATTGACGTTCAGAGGTTGGCCAGGAAGCCCAGGGCCAGGACTAAAGTGTTGAGCCAGTGCCAGAGCATGGACAGAACTAGCTGATTGAGCACCAGTGCCCTCCCTCGGAGGGAGAGGCACCGGAGTAGTCCTGTCCAGCTCCGGAACCGCTCTACCACCTGCCCTCTAAATCTTGCCAGTTCTCTGGCGGAGACAGATGCATGGCAGAAAGGTAAACGCCGAGACAGAGCAGCGGACCCGTGCTCCACCGGATGGCCTGAAGCGCGAGCGGGAGGGAGCTCACTTGCCACCCGTCCCCGACCACCAGGCCAGAGCTCTTGACCCAGTTGACCCGGGCGGAGGAGGCTGCCAAGTAGATGGCCTGGCAAGCCTCCACCTGCACCAAGTCACCTGGGTCCTGAACCATGAGGAGCACGTCGTCGGCGTACACTGACAGGACCAGCCGCAGCTCTAGCTCTCGCAGCACCAACCCCATCAGCATCCAGCGGAGGAGACAGAGGAAGGGCTTGATCACCAGAGCGTACAGCTGGCCTGAGAGGGGGCACCCCTGCCGTACTCCCCACCTGAAGCTGACTGGCTTGGTCAGGGTCCAGTTGAGCCTAACCAGACACTCCGTGAAGTTCGCGGGGGTCCCCCTTCTTCAGAAGCAAGGCGAGCATGGTTCGCTTGCAGGACAGGGGGAGTACCCCGCTCTCCAAGGACTTGGCCCAGACGGCGACAAGGTCTGAGCCGAGGACGTCCCAGAACACGCAGTAGAGCTCCACGGTCAGCCCGTCCATGCCCAGGGAATTATTGGTACGCAGAGGGCTTCCAAGAACTCAGCCAGAGTGAGAGGCAGCTCCAGCCGGTCTCGGTCACCCGTGCTGACCGTCAGGAGTCCGTCCCAGAGCACTCTGCAAGCGTCAGGATCGGTCAGATCTGGGGAGAAAAGGTCTGCGTAGAAGGCCCTGGCCCTCCTGCACATCTCCACCAGATCTGTGAGGGGGGTGCCGTCCTCTGCCAGAAGGCAGGTGACGTGCTTCTGGCCCCCCTCATTTTCTCCAGAGTGTAGAAGAAGCGGGAGCCGTGATCCATCTCTCAAAGGAGGCGGATGTGGGATCAGACAAAGGCACCCGGGCCCAGAGCTCCTCCCGCTTCTCCCAGCATACTCCGCAGAGGGATGGATCCTTGGGGCTGGTGGCCAGATGCCTCTCCAGCTCTGAGACCTCCCGTTCCAACTGCTCAATCTCCACATGCCTCCGTTGGCTGGTGCCCCGGGTGTAGTCACGGCAGAAGAGCCAGGTGCGCACCTTCCCCATGTCCCACCACTGCTGCGCCAAGGGAAAGGCGCGCCTCTGCCCTCGCCAGGCCAGCCAGAACTCCCTGAAGGATGCCACGAAGTCCACATCCTCCAACAAGCTGTTGTTAAAGTGCCAATAGGCCGGCCCCAGTCTCTCTGCGCAGAGAGAGGCCGTCACGGTCACCAGATGGTGATCCGAGAACGGGGGCGGCCGGATGCTGGAGGAGTGGGCCTCTGAAAGGTGACAGCGTGATAAGTAAATGCGGTCCAACCGGGAGTGGCGCGACCGATGGGCCTCCACCAGGACAAAGGTGAATGTCGAGACGTCATCCGGGTGGTGGTCGCGCCAGACATCCACCAGGGAGTGATGGTCGGCAATCTCCCGGAGGACGTCCGCGGCGGCCAGGCACTGCTCGGTCCCCGAGAGGTCTCGCTCATCGAGGGTGGTGTTAAAGTCCTAAAAATATTCTAAAAATTGGGGCTGGTGCCTGTTCAAGTTTCTGCACTGAATGTCAAATGCGTAATTTTTTAAACCCAAAAATCAATGTATGAAGTCAAAGAACTGACAAAAAGAATCAAAATAGTCAAATGTTATGCTTGTGATTTTAAATTCAACATGATAAATATGCTAATGCAAATATTAGAAAAACTAAGAATCTCAGTCTTTTACCATGCGAAAGAGATTATGGAGACCAACCAACTGCCTTTTCCCCTGGTTTGTAGACATAGGCAACTACAGCACCGTTTTTAACCTTTGATTTTTGCATAAAGTACAAAGTGTTGCTATAGGAAATTATAATTACCTGTGGAGCAATACGATTAACAATATCTGAAATGTCAACTGTACATCTACTGGTAGCCTGTTTCTTTCTTTCATTACCTATAAAAGAAAAACCTTTGTATAAACTGTCAAACATGACAAACCCAAGTTTCCCAAGCAGAAACATTTCACATACAACTGCTAAATTCAAAACTGTATTAAATTCTATATCACAGTATTTACTATAATGTCAATAAAAAGCCAGCCAGTCATACTAAGAAATGGCATTAAAAATGGATTTTACTGATGAAGAGTGTTTCTGTAGTGGAAAAAAAAAAAAGGTTTAGACATCTACAGTATACTCCAACTGTACATTTCAAACGGCCATTTACTTTCTAAAAAGCACACTAGAAATAACAACTTTTGGGTTATAGTTACCTAGTTTGTGTGTAATTGGCGAATGAGGATCCCAAAATATTTCTTGCTGTATATCAGTATCATTGGCTGGAGAACTGAAGGTAGGTAACCTTGATCTGCTACTTAATGATCTCTTTGGAGTCTTATATAAACATGATTCTGTGTGAACATAAAGTAAGATTTCCCATATAAGAAATTAGCACTAGTAAAAAAATTATGATTGAATTTAACTCAAAATACCCAAAACAGACCCCATGAACCAAGTGCACACATTTTATAACCTGCAAAATGAAAGAAATTATATACAATCACTCCTTAACAATTTTTCAATTTAAACTAACTAAATTTTTCATGATTACATATTAAGTTCAGAATATGACTTGTCAGCTGCATTACTGCAGATAGAACAGTAAATCCATTTTCAAAATGCACTGCAGGACAAAGAAAGCAAGATATTCAGCACCTAGCAGTAAGAATGAAAACTATCAAACAATAGGTCAATATAGTGCATTGCACCACCAGTGGAATCTGATCATAAAAGTCATCTTAACCAACTTCATAGGAGATTTTTGGTAGAACAGACGCTCCTCCCTCTTTTTCTTTCCCTCCACCGGGATAGGAGTTTTGTGACCTTACACTGTAGTGATCTCTGGCTACAATTTCACCCCCTCAAATCCATCAGCAGTCAGTGTAAGTTCTAACTTATCCCTGGAGACTGGCTGGAAATGTTTTCCACCCCACTGCCCCCTGACACTGTATACAGTTCAACCAAACCCCAAGATCTGACTCTACAGTAATTCTAGAGTGCCCTTTGTCTTGTCTGATAGGGCAACTCTTATAATCCCCAATCACTATGCATTTTCACATACAATGGATAAAAACAGGTCATAAGTGTGTAAAGACAGTTTGCCATGATTAGCTATGACTCCAGTGAAATAAACGGAACAGAGTACATGAAATGCAAATTGTTGCACCTGCCTTTTTAAAATGAACTTGGCAGTGTGGATGCAGCCTACAGATAAAGGAATTTTAAAAGACAGTGCAACTAAATTTAAATAAATATATTTGATTTTGGAAAAGATGTTTTATAGCTAGAATTCAAACATTTGTCACCTTTTAAAAACGAAGAAATCCTTAATCATAGAATCATACAATATCAGGGTTGGAAGGGACCTCAGGAGGTCATCTAGTCCAACCCCCTGCTCAAAGCAGGCCAAACCCCAACTAAATCATCCCAGCCAGGGCTTTGTCAAGCCTGACCTTAAAAACCTCTAAGGAAGGAGATTCCACCACCTCCCTAGGTAACCCATTCCAGTGCTTCACCACCCTCCTAGTGAAAAAGTTTTTCCTAATATCCAACCTAAACCTCCATTCATTCAAGTTTCAAATCCAGAGGTATTAGCACAGAGAAAGGATTGTGTTTCCCTGCAGGAAACATTCCTTTCTGGTTGATCTGGGTCAGTGTTGACAAAACTGGAAGGAACTGAATGTGCGCAAGAAGTGGGATTGGGAGAGGTGTGGAGGCACAAACAGGCCTCCACTTAAAAAATATTAGGCCCCAATCCTACAAATTATTCCATATGAGTTCTGCAATTGTATGAAGTTCTACTGAAGGTAATGGGGTTCTGTGTGAGCATAGAATAAGTTACAGGACCATGACCAAAGTTATTTAAATGTTTTCTCGCTTAGTATCATTAAACAACATTGAAATTGAAAAGTGGAAAGCACCTTGACTTAGAAAAGAGAGAAAAAATAAATGGAACTTCAGCAGAAAATTCTACAGCTGCATGACACAATGCACTGATGAAAATAAGTCACCAGCAGTCAGATCACACCATGAGGTTTTTTTATACTGGATTCCCTGTTTGTACAGATGGGAATGTTCTGCTTAAAAGTTGATGGCGTGATCTGCTCCAAGACAACAGGGAGATGCTGCTTAAGTATTCATATATGAATTATGATAGAGTCCATTCTTTCCCGCAGTTGAGAGAAAGATTCAGAAGACAGATGAAACCTTTGGAAAAGGGTATGTGTGTTGTGTGACTGAACTTCAGTGATCCAGTTTAGGCAGCACTGCAATTTACAAGTTTAGGTCTAGCCTGTAAATGTATAAGACAATCCAATCCGCAAACAAAAATGGTGCAAACACCAACACCAGTTTTTAACTTTTTTGTTTACAACAAATCCTTGTTATTTCCCAGACAGCTGCAATTCACTGAAGCACAAGGCTAACTGGGCCAGTTTCCCCATCAGTCAATAAGCTCTTTCAGCACATCAGAGCAAACGTAGTCTTATAAGGGGAACCAAACTGATGTAATTTGAAATAAAAGAAGAGACACCCCCTCTTCTCGGGCCAGCCAACCTGTTTGATGCCTTATACACACACCCCAGCCCGTTGCAGCGTGAAAAACACTAAGCTTAGCAGTTACTGACTAGCATCAAACGTACAGCACCTAGCACATTAGGGGCCTGCTCTCGGTAGGGCAAGCCTTTGCACAGCTGACAACAGTTAAAATGTGTGTGGGGTAGGGAGGAGAGAACGGGATGGAAGGGTGCGGGGGTCCCTCTGTGTGCCCCTGGAGGCTTTGGGGAGTGGTTATCGCTTGTGGGAATACGGTTGGGGCGCCCCTCCTGGGCTGCCGTGGGGATCCGCTCCCACAGGGTTCTGGGGTATCTCAAAGTGGGGGAGCCCATCTCTGCAGAGTGCTGTGCCGTATCCCCACACCCCGGGGCGGGAAGCAGTCACCCCCATGCGGGGCGGCCCGGCCTGGCTCCTTGGGCCTCACCCTCCGCCTTGCTCTTGCTACTGGGATCGGCAGCGGCCGCCGCCGCCCCTCCATCTTCCGGGCCCCCAGCGCCGCTTTCCCCGGCAGCCGCCGCCCTCCGCCTGCTGCACCTCCTGCCGCCGCTCCGCGTCTCCGGGACCGGGGACCTGAGGCGGAGCTTGTCACCACCTTTCCGCCGTCTGCTAGCCATGGCGCGCGGCCCGGCGGCTCAGCATGGCGGCCCCCAACCGGCCGCTCATGCCGCCGACGCCGCCGCCATCTTCCCTAGCGCCTCGAGCTCGCCCCTGCCCGGATTGGTCGAAATCAGCTCGGCTGGGATCGTGATTGGTCTCGAAGACAGAGACGTGCGGACGCAGTAGGGAACTATAACAGCAAGAGAAGCAGAGCTCAATGGAGGTGGTTGCCTCTGCACAATACAGACGCCTCCTACTGCCCCCCACTACAGACCCGCCCCTCACTACAGACCCCTCCTACTGCCCCCCACTACAGACCCGCCCCTCACTACATACCCCTCCCACTGCCCCCCACTAGACTCTTCCCACTGACCCCCACTACAGACCCACCCCTCACTACATACCCCTCCCACTAGACCCCTCCCACTGCCCCCTCATTACACCACTCCCCTCACTACAGACCCACCCCTCCCACTAGCCATCCACTACAGACCCCTCCCACTGCCCCCTTATTACACACTGCTCCCCTCATTACAGATCCATCCCACTGCCCCCTTGTTACATACCCCTCCTTTAATGATCTTGGGGTTCATTAAATAACAATCTAATGAATGAAACTTTATTAAAACAAACTAGAAAGCATCTCTGGTGAACTGCTGCACGCAGCCGTGTGGTCAGGGCCGGCTCTAGGATTTTTGCAGTCCCAAGCAGAAACAATTTTGGCCGCCCCCCCCCCCGTTTTTTTCTTACCCCACCCCCGGCTCCGCCCCTTCCCCAAATCCCCAGCCCTGCCTCCTCCCCCCCCAGGCTCTCAAGCCAGGAGGGAGGGGGAGAAGTGGCGTGTGCGCCGCAGCCACTCGGAGTCTCCCCCTCCCTCCCAGGCTCTCAAACCTGGGAGGGAGGGGGAGCTGCGGCGCGCGAATCAGCTGTTTCGCGCGCCGCGGCCACTCGGGATCTCCCCCTCCCTCCCAGGTTTGAGAGCCTGGGAGGGAGGGGGAGCAGCAGCGCGCGAATCAGCTGTTTCGCACGCCAGCAGCGGAGGTGAGCTAGGGCGGCCGGGGCACATTTTTACGGGCGGCATTCTGGCGCCGGCCATGCCGCCCTTAAAAATGTGCCGCCCCAAGCACCAGCTTGTTTTGCTGGTGCCTAGAGCCGGCCCTGCGTGTGGTATTCCCAACCCCATGGGTGCCAGGTTTGTATAATTTTTGGTGGTGCCCAGAACGGGTCCAAGCAGAACCGTCCCGTCCATAGGACGGACCAGGGCAACCACCCCGGGCCTCGTGCTTTGGGGGGCCCCGCGCTTCACGGGGTTGTGGGGTCTAGGGCAGCCTGGGGGGCCTGGTGCTGGCAGCAGCGAGCAACCCGGCACCAGCCTACTCTGCTCTGTTCTGCCCCACCCCGCCGGCTCCTGGCATGGCTCGAGGGAGGGGGCGGAAACCAGAAAGAGGTGGGGTGGGGGCTTGGGGGAAGGGGTGAAATGGGGGTGGGTCACTCACTCCTGCCGGTGCCAGGCCCCGCGCTAACCGCCTAGGCCACCCTGGACCCCGCGTCCCCCTGAAGCGTGGGGTCCCACAAAGCATGGTAAGCCAAACATTGGTGGAGCTGGGCCCACGTTCCTAAATATTGGTGGAGCACAGGCACCACGGGCCCATATAACTCACGGCCTATGCCCAACCCCTGCCTCTGGGGCACGTCTCCAAATGCCTATGTTCATAATAGGGTTCCTTATGAGGGAGCATTTCTAAATTATAATCTTCTACAAACATATCTCTACACCTCCCCTCACTACAAACTCCTCCCACAGGCCCTCCTTTCACTACAGATCCCTCCCACTGGCCCTCCCCTCACTACAGACCCCTCCCACTGTCCACCCTCTCACTACACACCCCTCCCTTCACTTTATTAGGAATCATATTGTGTGTAGTGATTTGAGTAGATCTCTCTGTCTTAGGTATTTTAAGGTACCTGTTATCTGCTATCTAAGCACTTCGGAAATAGGTAGAGGTATTTAGTGGCTGGGTGCAGTAGCTTGGCCAGTGTGAGCTCAAATTTTAGATTGCCAGCTGTGCCCCCGGTAACTGTCGTTCTCCAGTGTCTAATCAAGCCAGACAGTGAGTATGAATGTTCTTACTAAGGAAGCAAATTTCTTGTAATGTCTTGTATGTCATACATCACAAGCTGGATACTTCTTTGTGACAACTCTTCTGACCCCACCTCTACTGCCTGCAAAAAATTAAACCTGAAGTATAAGCATATGTACCAAGCATATAGTTCAAGGAATAAATTGCTTGTATTTTGGTGGAATGTTCAGTTAGGATTTCATTTTTTAAGGATCACATTTCCTTATAGTGCAAAATTAGTGAGTGTTAGTTTAGGGTCTGGAATATGAAAAGTTTAAAACCTTCAAAAAGAGTGATTCCCCAACATTGGTTGGGTAAATTGTGAATGCTTCCATTCCCACCTTATGCCCTAGGCAAACAATGTTTTTTCCCCCAGTTCTCCAGTCTCATGAGCACAATTAAAACCAATGGAAAACTTTTAAGCAGAGGAAAAATAAGTATTATATATTAAATGAAAAAACATATATTATGTGTATGGTTAAGATTGCATACTTAATTTCAAAAACTTTGGACATGTAAAGTTAAAGTTATCAGGACAATTCAGTTACATTGCATATACTGAATATAAAGTGGGGCCAAAAGTAAAAAAAAATGGTTCCTAAAGTTAGGCTCCAAAATCTATATTTAGGCATCTAAAATAAGGCCCCAGTCTTGGAATCAGATCTATGTGGCAGACACAGGCATAAGTCCAGAGTAAAGCTATTTAAACATTTTTTGGCCCTCTGCTTTAGCATATCCATTTTTAAATCCATTATGCTTCATATGGGTGCACGAGTTGCCTGTCTGGCTCCATTAAGATATACATTGAAAATGTGTTGTATGCTTTTTGGTTTGGAGAAAAAAGAAAAATGAGAAGATGCTCTATATATCTTACTATGTATTTGAACTAAGGCTGTCAAGCGATTAAAAAAATTAATCGTGATTAATCGTGCAATTAATTGCACTGTTAAACAATAATAGAATATAATTTATTTAAATATTTTGGATATATATTTTCAAATATATTGATTTCAATTACAACACAGAATACAAAGTGTATAGTGCTCACTTTATATTTTGATTATCAGCATGGAAGCATATTCTCTGGAATGGTGGCCGAAGAATGAAGGGGCATACGAATGTTTAGCATATCTGGCACGTAAATACCTTGCAACACCGGCTACAAAAGTGCCATGCGAATGCCAGTTCTCGCTTTCAGGTGACATTGTAAATAAGAAGCAGTCAGCAGTATCTCCCGTAAATGTAAACAAACTTGTTTGTCTTAGCAATTGGCTGAACAAGAAGTAGGACTGAGTGACTTATAGGCTCTAAAGTTTTACATTGTTTTATTTTTGAGCGCAGTTATGTAAAAAAAAAAAATCTACATTTGTTAGTTAAATTTTCTCGATAAAGAGATTGCACTACTGTACTTGCATGAGGTGAATTGAAAAATATTATTTATTTTATCATTTTACAGTTCAAATATTTGGATTAAAAATAATGTAAAGTCAGCACTGTACACTTTGTATTCTGTGTTGTAATAGAAATCAATATATTTGAAAATGAAGAAAAACATTTAAAAATATTTAATAAATTTCAATTGGTATTCTATTGTTTAACAGTGCAATTAATCGCGATTAAATTTTTTTAATCGCAGTTAATTTTTTTGAGTTAATCGCATGAGTTAACTGCAATGAATCAACAACCCTAATTTGAACCCAAGCATACCTTGGAGGGTTGTAATTTGCAGCTATATCAAAATGCTGTCAGAAGCAAAAGTTATTTACTAGAGAGTACAATGAGTTGAAGTACACTGTTTTGTTATATATCTATAATAGTATTTTGCAGAATTACAAAACAATTTGGCAAATTGAGACTGTTAATCCACAAATCTGAAAAGTCTCACCAAAAACCTTGCTGTCTCACCCCACTTCTTACTGACCACCTAGTGACCACTGCAGAGTACTGTAATGAGGTTATATTACTTCATACTATAGTTCATTTACTAGTATATTCTGAAGTATTGTCATAATTAAAACTAAACTTCACCTGTCAAATTAAATGAGCACTGTGAATTTTCTGATGCAGTTTCCTTGATTCCCCCCCTGCCCCGTAGTGTTTGTTCACTTACTAGCTAATTCACAAAATGTGATTATTCACATTGCATCTATTAGACATTAGTGAGGTTTTCCTCTTACAGTAAAATCACTTTTAAAAGAAAATGTCATGATGTACAACTAGTTCTGCCTGAGTGATCTTGTTACATCAGTCTCAACATATGCAAAGTTGAGTTTCCAAGAATTGGGGGGAGGAGGGGGGAGAAGGGAATTCTAATGCAGTAAAGCTGAACAGGTCTATGAAGAAAAAACAACAGGAGTACTTGTGGCTCCTTAGAGACTAACAAATTTATTAGAGCATAAGCTTTCGTGGGCTACAACCCACTTCTTCGGATGCATATAGAGTGAAGAAGTGGGTTGTAGCCCACGAAAGCTTATGCTCTAATAAATTTGTTAGTCTCTAAGGTGCCACAAGTACTCCTGTTATTTTTGCGGATACAGACTAACACGGCTGCTACTCTGAAGAAAAAACACTTTCCTAATGAATTAAAGTAGCATGTGTATCTTATTGCACTTTGAGAAATCAGCTCTCAGCCTGATTCTGATTATTCAGTTAAGAAATGTAGTAGTGGGAGTCTGTGATGTTGAAAGGTTTCTCTGTGGAGTGATAGCCTCAAGGAGGAGGGAGTTTGAGTTCCCTTGTCATGATACTAGCAGTTGGATCATGGCTAATTGTGGTAAGGCTCTGTTCCCGGGAATAGCAACAAAATCTTAGAGCTGTGCTGCTAAGTTCTGAGTCCTAGTTCCAAATCAAGAGGGATAAATAATGGAGGAGACTGAATGAATAATAAACGTACGTGAGTTTTAATAGTGTGCTGTCTGAGAACTTTTAGAACATTTTTTACAAGTGACAAAGAAAAGATTTTAAGGATCTAAAATAAAAACAAGTAGACTTGAAGATGAGAGGGGTTTCATAATGAAACCCAAATAATGTAACATGAGCATTGAAAATATGAGTGGAAAACACCTTCTTGTCTAAGATGCTTGTGGAAAAGAGCACAGAACCTTAACTGAAAACTTTTATGTTTTTAAGGCTTACTAGGGAAGATGTACATGTGATAAGTGCAGTATTTCAAAATCTTATAACAAATTAAATTAGTCCAGTTAACAAAGGCATGACAGTGACTTCAGGTTATAGCTCAGTTTCCATTGTAAACCTGATTTTGACCTTCACAGACCAACTAAATTAGAAAACACCCCAAATCCTCTTATTTTCAAATAACTTCTGAGGGAGATTCTGAAGTTGATTTGACAGAGTAATTCTGCTATATAAGATTTTGAAAAAGAATGACGTCAATTTCACTTTGTGAAAAATCTGCTAACTTCTTTTGTAAAAATATGATTAATCTAGATAAGAACTTCAGATTTTACCCAACTTTATCAGAATGATGAATAATACAAAATTTGTATAGCTATTAACTATGTAGATTTGTGAAACCCTTACTGCTCTGCCTGATTCAAGCAGAGGTCACAAACTTCACCAAAGTCCAGGGTGAGTTTGAAAGCCACACCAGACAAACCACATAGGTTTAAGGCAAATTCTGTTCGTGCAGTTCATGGTGTATGTGAAGTTTGTTCCCATCTATCTTAAGAATCTCTAAGGCACCTGTCACTTTCAGACAAATAGCTCATTCAGATTCAAGCGGTAAAATACTGGCTCTTGAATTTTGTGATTGACATCAGTAAGGTCAGGATTGTACCCACGGAGTTATATACTTTGCTGGCAGGGAACTTGATTCAGACATTATATTGTCTTTTTTCATAGAACAACTTGTATTGTTTTATACTACTGTATATCTATAACTATAGTAAAATATGGTCTCTCTCTAGCAAAATAAAATATAAGATACAGCAAGTGTCCACATATCAGTTTTATTATAAAATACTGGCTTTACCACATAGGATAAGATTAGTGTCCAAAAACAGGCTACTCATTCTGATCTTCCTGATTCTGCTATCTCTCTAACCTTAAGGCCAGATTCATTGCATGGAGCTAGGGTTGCCAACTTTCTATTTGGACAAAACCGAACACCCTAGCCCCACCCCTTCCCCGAGGCCCCGCCCCCTCACTACATTCCCCTCCCTCGGTGGCTCTCTCTCCCGCACCCTCACTCACTTTTACTCGGCTGGGGCAGGGGGTTGGGGTGCGGAAGGGGGTAAGGGCTCTCACTGGGGGTGCGGGCTCTGGGTGGGGCCAGAAATGAGGGGTTCAGGGTGTGGGAGGGGACTCCGGGCTGGGGCAGAGAGTTGGGGTGTTGGAGGGGGTACAGGCTCTGGGCTGTGGGTGCGGGCTCAGGGATGAGGGGCTTGGGGTGCAAGAGGGGGCTGCGGGTTTAGGGGGGGCTCAGGGCTGGGGCTCGGGGTTGGGGCGTGGACTTACCTCGGGCGGCTCCCAGTCAGCGGCGCAGCGGGGGCGCTAAAGCATGCTCCCTGCCTGTCCTGGCTCCACCCTGTGCCCCGGAAGTGGCCAGCAGGTCCAGCTCCTAGGTGGGGGGGCCAGGAGGCTCTGCGCGCTGCTCTTGCCCGCAGGCACCACCGCCCCCACAGCTCCCATCGGTCACGGTTCCCAGCCAATGGGAGTGCGGAGCCAGTGCTCGGGGTGGGGGCAGCGTGTGGAGCCTTGTGGCCCCCCACCTAGGAACCGGACCTGCTGGCAGCTTCCGGGGCACAGCGCGGTACCAGGACAGGTAGGGACTAGCCTCCCTTAGACCCGCAGTACCGCCGACCAGACTTTTAATGGCCTGTTCGGCGGTGCTGACCGGAGCCACCAGGCTCACTTTGTGACTGGGCCTTCTGGTCGAAAACCGGACGCCTGGCAACCCTACATGGAGCCCTCAGTAGTTTTGTAGCATTACTAGGCACTGCAGTCTTTGATGCTTACGTGGATCCAGTGTAGTTATAAACTATTTGGTTGGCCACCTAATGCCTCCTTAAAGGTATGATTCTGCTCTACCTCACTTCCTTCCATATATGATCATCAGCTTTTAGGGAGTAATGTCAGGGAAGACAGTGTCTCCCTAAAGTACTAGCAGAGGGCAGTTCTTCCCTGCCTGAGACCTGGGGAGAATGAACTGTGTTGCTGAAAACTGAATCCAAACCAGAGTGGGTCAGCTTGTAAGAGCCATCAGGCTAAAGACCCTCCCTAGATCAATTTTGGTGCAGGGACAGGAGAGAGACTCCCCACACCAAAAATGTTGTATTTTTCAATTTTTAACTGCAAGAGGAGGAACTCAGTCCCTTCTGTCATTATTTCAAAAGGCTTCAGTAACCTATGCAGATCTAGTAGCAGGTTAAACTCCATGTAGGGGAGCAGACAGCTTATTGCCATGAATTCTCCACTTTCTGTACTCCCCCCCCCCCCCCGCAACAGTTACAGCACTCACCTGTGGAACAGGTGCAGATGTAACTATCAGCTGAGATCTTCACAACCTTTAATCTCACAACACCTCTGTGAGGCAGGACACTGCTATTATCTCCATCTTATAAATATGAAATTCAGGCACAGACAGACAAAGTGACTTGGCCTATCGTCACAGGAAGACAATGGTAGATTAGGGACTTAAACTGAAGTCTCAGGCTACGTCTTCACTACGGGGGGGGTCGATTTAAGATACGCAAATTCAGCTACGCGAATAGCGTAGCTGAATTCGACGTATCGCAGCCGACTTACCCCGCTGTAAGGACGGTGGCAAAATCTACCTCCGCGGCTTCCCGTCGACGGCGCTTACTCCCACCTCCGCTGGTGGAGTAAGAGCGTCGATTCGGGGATTGATTGTCGCGTCCCGACGAGACGCGATAATTCGATCCCCGAGAGGTCGATTTCTACCCGCCGATTCAGGCGGGTAGTGTAGACCTAACCTCAGGCCAATTCCTTAAACACAGGACCGTCCCTCCTCATCCACTAGTGAACTCATTGTTTCCAAGGTTGGTTTGCCTGCCACAGAAAAACTTTATGAAGCCCTCTAGGAGCTTTGTGTTTCTTAAAACAATGCACAGCTTGCCGTTAGTTTTCTCTTTAGTGAGCAACACGCAATGGGGTGATCTAACTTGCACCCTGAGTGTCAATGAGCCAAAGGAGGTTGCTTGTTTGTGTCAATTTCTCTTTTGTTCTTCTCCCATCCTGGATTTGTGAACGCTCATCCCCCTCCAGGCACAACCTTTGTTGATAATTGGTCACTACCACGTTATTTACTGGGTAGAGACAGATTATAAATCTCTTCTAATCACGTTAGACCAAAATTCTTTCGTAAACACTTGCTAGAGTCCATAAGCAGGATAGATGTTTTTCACACATTTTGTACTGAATGCATAATTAGTCACACTTCATATTGATGTTCTATTTATAGTTGATAAATGGTTAATAGATGGCTAATAGCTTTTTTAATGAATAGTTATCAGCAACATATTGGCTTGTTATAACTGTCCCTTTAATCATCTATAACACCTTCCACTGATGTTCATTGATGTCCACTGATGATACATGACCTTAAAAATATCTGAAGTAACCTTGCTTCAGAATTTTTAGTAGAATATTATAAAATGTCACAGTAAATTATACAGGCATAGTCTAGTGCTATTGAACAAATTCATAAATGATCTGGAGAAAGGGTTAAACAGTGAGGGAGCAAAGTTTGCAGATGATACAAAATTACTCAAGATAGTTAAGTCCAAAGCTGACTGCGAAGAGTTACAAAGGGATCTCACAAAACTGGGTGACAAAATGCTTTCTTAAGAGCTTTATGAAAATATTTTTACAAGTATTTCAGATTTCTTTCCCATTTGATATTTATTTTCTTTATTTATTCATTGAGATATTTATTTAATTATACTAGGAAAGGTAAGTCAACGAAGGGAGCATCATATGGCTCACATAGGCCCTGATCCAGCAAAGCTCTTAAGTACATGTGTAACTTTCAGCATATAAGCTGTCCCATTGACTTCAGTGGGGCTACTCCTATGCTTAAAGTTTCAGACCTACTGGAGAGTTTTGCTGGATCGGGGGCATATTGTCCCCTTGCTGTGCAGTGTGGAAGGGAGCAAAACGACAGAAAAAGCCACAGTGGGAACCTTTGGAAGAAAAAAGTGTCAAGAGGCAATGCTTTTGGTTGCACATAGCTGTCTTTCTTCCATCCATTCAAAATCTCTATGCGTATGTTTTGGGGTAACCAGACAGCAAGTGTGAAAAATCGGGACGGGGGTGGGGGGTAATAGGAGCCTATATAAGAAAAAAGACCCCAAAATCGGGACTGTCCCTATAAAATCGGGACATCTGGTCACCCTATAGGTATACACTGCAAAAAAAAAAAAAAGACCTGTGGCAGCAAATCTCAGAGTCCGGGTCAACTGACTTCCCCCTTGTCGGGTGTCAGAACCCTGAGTCCAGTCTGAGTCCAAACTCTATATCTCTATTTTTAGCTCTATAGCGTAAGGCACACAAGCCTGAATCAGCTGACCTGGGCTCTGTGGCCTGTGCCATGGGTCTTTTTTTTGCAACGTAGACATATCCCATAACTCATTAAAAGAAAAAGTCTGTATGGAAGAAGGCTGGGGGCAGGAGCCTGTAGTAAATGATACTCTCTCTACCAAGAATTGTGGAAGATCTGCATTATAAATTGCATGTATTAATTATACTTAAAGCAGTGTTAACTCTTGTTGTGTGCACTTTGATATTCTTCTCCCCTGCCAACTCTCCGGTGCAACAGCATTCAGTGACAGAATGGCAACTAGCTCTGCCTTGCTACTATGGCTGCTTAGGATGGAAGGAAGCTTTGTCTTTTGTTGTCTGGCTTGGAGCTGTAGGCTTAGGTGTTCAGCTACACATGGCCCCCAATCTTTTTTTCCCCTTTCAGCCTCAGCCCCTTACTGGTATGCAACCTTGTTGACCCTCATCCTGCAAGCTGTTATGCATATGATTAACTTACACATGCGAATAGTCCTCTTGAGCCAGACTGGGACTGGCTAGAAGACTGGGACAGGGAACCAGTGTGGTAAAGGAAGTGTGGGGGAGGTGAGACAGATCTGATGAGGAGGAGCCAGGGTGCAGGGGGACAACTGGGATGGATGGGCAAAGAGTGGATCAGTCTTAAGTGCTAGTCCACACAAAGGATGACAACCCACTACTGCTATCATATGCTTCATTGGCTCAAGTGGCAGAGGTCTTTTCAGTGGATCTAAAGGTTCCGACCCTGCTGATGTCCTGTGAGTGTCAATATGATGCCACATAATGGAATTTCTGTTTTTTCAGTTTGCATTTTTAAAAATCTCAGAAATTAGACACAGCCTACTAAGGTTGAACATGCAACTTTAATTCTGGCATAACCTAACTTTTGAGTGCTTAACTTTGTGGCATTAATAATGTTCTTTTAATGTAAGACTTTTTTTTTGTATAATTATACATAAGGAAGGAAAAGTTATCTTTAAAATGATGTACAATAGTACAGGACCTTGGAAGTGCTCTTGTAGAGATTTTTACTATTTTTTTATTAATGTCCATATTATAATTGTAATATAACACTTCAGGTGATGTGGTAGTGCTGATTAACCCACCTTTTGGATGTGCCCTGGGACCTTGCTGTGCACCTGAGGCATACATCCATCAGCACCTCCACAGAGTCTGTCATGTCTTATTGTTTAATAAATGAAAACAGGCTATAAACAATAAAGGGATAAAAATGTTCTTAAAAATTACAGCAACCAAGCTTTTTTATATGTTGACCCTACTGTATTACTGCTCCAGGCTATCTCAGAGTGAGAAATAGGTTCTCTGTTTTGGTCTCATTGTGTGTGTGTGTGTGTGTTTTATTTTTAGCCCTTATAAGAAAACCAGTTAGGAGCTTCTTGAGAAAACAGGGGGAAAATAGGTTGCCTGCTTGCTTGGGAAGTCTGACAAACATTAATCTACTGTATATCCTGTAGATGATTTCTTTCATCAGCGACAAAAGCTGACTTGCATTTGAAGACCTAGAATTACTAAAACTCTCCCAGACTGCAGTGTAAACTAGTAAGGTAGTTTGTCAGTTACAAAAGAAAAAGTGGACAATGTTCAGAGAAAACATTTTTGATGAGACATCCAGGAGAATGATAATAGCACTGCTTATTTATTTAAAGTAAGCGTAGTTTTTGATTGACATGTACACTTTAGGAGAACTTTTAATCTGCAGTGATAAATAGCTTGCTGAAGAGCTCATATTCAAACTACACACCAGCACTTAAAATGCAGTCACTCCTTGTTTTTCTTCAACATGCTCATTTTTCCTGAATAAAATATTTTCATGTCAAGTGTTCATGGCTTGCAGTTGAAAAAAACAGTTCCTGTTAGCAAAATGCATTTGGGGGGCTTTAGTTTTATAACCGCTGTACATTATCCGTTGAGTCTGCATCACATTAAGAGTAAGCCACAGTTTACATGGAAATGCATAACAAGGAAGTCTCTCTATTCCATATGCATATGTAACTCCCATTAAGAGGGTATATTCACTGCTAGTTCAAATGTCAGTGGTGATTGGAAGTTATTACCATCTGACAGCTGTTCAGTAGTCTGTATGAAACGAGTTAGTGATCTCGGCCTACTACTGATGTCCACATTACAAAACCATCACCACAGCTGGCACTAATTGGTAACATTGTTGGCAGTCTTTTTGGAGACGCCAAGGTTTGAATTGACATAGAGGCTGTTGCCCCAAGATGTGGTCCCCTAGAGGTCAGGATTGAAGCATATGGTCAGATTCGCACAGGGAAGCATGCACTTCCAGTGTTGCACTTATTTTATGGATAGAGAATTTCTCCAGGACTGTCAGCTCTGACGCCCTTCATCAAGCACTACTGAATTCACTGAACAACACACACATAAGAATAGATCCCCACTATGATTATGATTTTTTTTCATTTATTTTTCAGATGGCTTTCACTTTTGTCATATTGTTCACACTTAATAAGTTTGACTCTTCCTATGTCACACTGTATCCTTGCAATAATTTTGCTGCACTGTTCTGTCCCTCTTGATTTTACAGCAGTGGATCAGGAAGAAAGTGCAAGCCCTAGCAGAAATAATATATCCACTGCAAGTCTTACAGGTACTAATTTCTGCCAAAGAAAATACTGCAGTGTTTCTTTTGTGGGCTAGGTTAGGTGATCAAATTGAAATAAATTAATTGTGTAACTGCCGTCATCAGTGTTTGCAAAACTTGTTGCTAAACCAAATAAGCCCCACCTGAGAAAAAATGTAGAAGCAAAAAATCTGTCATCTTTTTCTAAACACCTGGAGAACTCTTCTAATTATAGACTTTTCTAACCTATCCTATTTATGTATAGGTTCTTATACCACTCCCATTTCCTGGTTCTATTGCCTGATCCTTTATCCATAAAGAGTGAGGTGTATTTATTAAGATGGCTTAAAATTTTCTTTTCTTTCATGAGAGTCCTTGTTATCATCACTGAGAAAGTCCTGAGAATTCCTCCCCTGTTCTTTCAATTTAACCTCCTCCTCTTCCACTGTTAAGTCCTGTGTTGTAGCTAGGAACTTTCTAGCTGAGGGATAAATCTAGGTGGGACTTTGAACCCCATCGGCTCCATTTTTAATTAGCCAGAGGATTCATCAGAGATTCCAATATGATTCATGTAAACGAAAGCCCTCACAATTTGGGGTAGTGTCCCTTTAAATTTAGTACATGTTCATTAAAATCTTAGAATTCAAATGGTGAACAAATTTAGAAATCAGTTATAAGAAATTAATACAGCTATACATAGGTTGATTATCATTTTCTTTTGACTTCAGTCATGGTGATGAGAAGGTGAGAAGCAATGATTTGTTTGTTTCCTTTTATTTATTGGTTTGTTTTTTGACATAAAAATGATTTTTTTTGTCTGAACAGATCTTTAGCATGTAAATATTATTGTTATCCTTTTGACATGATTGGCTAGCCCAAAATTTCAGGGATTGTCTCAGTTGGGAGGAGAAGTCGGTGATGCAGTTTTATGTTTTTACAAGGTATGTACAAAGTCCTACCGGAGGAATCAAATAACAGGAAACAATTTCCTTGTTCACAGCTACAAGTAGAGTGACCAGACAGCAAGTGTGAAAAATCGGGATGGGGGTGGGGGGGTAATAGGAGCCTATATAAGTAAAAGACCCCAAAATCGGGACTGTCCCTATAAAATCGGGACATCTGGTCACCCTACAAGCCTCTCTTATGTAGCACCCAACTCAAAATCTGTTTCTAGGTTTCCCTCAGGGCCACACTGTGCTTGCCGAGTCTGCTCCTGGGACTTCTATCTCTGTCTGCTTCTGTGTGCTTCTCTGCTGTTCTCTCTCCAATGACCCCCACCCCCGCATCCAAAGCAGTGCACACACAGTGAAGCCTTGCACCCATGTAGTTCTAATTCTTGGGAAGACTCACGTATGCCTTTGTTTTAGGTGGTGGTTGCTATGAAGAAACTTAACTGTCTTTTTACAGCTATCTTAAATGAAGGGCAGCAGTTCTACCCATCAGCTTCAAGGAGAATGTGTGTGTTCCTAAATCTTATTTTCTTGTTTATTTGATCTAATTAGTTCCTCAATGTTTAATTGCCTTCTGGGAGATCTTTACAGTATTGTGTTTTGTGTTTTACATTTATACCTGCAAAACAATGGTATAGTTTGCATTGTATTGGTTCTGGCAGTGATTATTGCAATTTGTGGTATCTGCTTGTTTCCTAATTTTGATGACCATTGTCACTTTGAGTTAGTATTCATTAATCATTGTGACTGTACAGTATTAAGAAGGCACAATAGCAGCTCCATAGTTAAGAGGACACTGACATATGCACATAAAGTAGGACTCAAATCTCTTAGCTATCTATGAATGACATAAAGCCTGCTTCCCAAACTTAGAGCACTTACTTTTTGAGTACTGAGACATTTTCAGAGAATTTTAAATACATTTACAGATTAATGTATTCATAGATTTTAAGGACAGTGGGAATATTGTGATCATCTAGTCTGAAACATAGCGTAGTTTGACTTCTATATTTGGGGGGGGAGCGGGGCAGCTCCTGTCAGGTCAATGGGGCTGCGCATGGGAGAGGAGCAAATTCCGCACCTGCCCGAGGCTTGCCGTTTGTGGAGGACAATGACCCCCTGTCATCCCTCCTCAAACTATGCCCATGGTCTGAATTCCTGCATAACACAGGCCATTGGACTTCCCTGAATTAATTCCTGATTCAAGACCAATAGCTTTAGAAAAGATCCAATCTTAATTCTAAAATTGTGACAGAAGATCCACCACAACACTTGGTAAATTGTTGCAATGGTTAATTAGCCTCACTGAAATGCACAGTGTTAGACTGAGCCCACTTTATCAAGCGATCCAGATGGCTCTGTATCAGTGACCTGTCCTTTTCTTTATTTTCCAGATTTTTAATCTGTGTCATCTGCAAACTTTATCAGTAATGGTTTTAAGTTTTCTTTCAGGTCTTTGAAAAAAATACCAAATAGCAGAAGGCTAAGAATTGATCCTTGTGGGACCCCACTAAAACACACCCACTCACTAATGGTTCCCTGTTTATATTTACATTTTGAGAGCTGTCAATTAGCCAGTTTTTAATCCATTTAAACATGTGCCATGGTGATGTTGTATCTTTCTAGTTTCTTAATCAGAATGTCATGTGATACCAAGTCAAATGCCATCCAGTAGTCTAGATATATTACATCAAAACAGTTACCTTTATCAGCCAAACTTGTAATCTCATAAAAAAATAAAATTAGTTTCACAAGATTTTCTGTCCATAAACTCATTCTGATTGGCATTAATTATATTACTCTCTTTTAGTTCTTTATTAATGGAGTAATGTCTTGTAAACATTTTTAAATGGACTTGCTAACCTTTTTATGAGGGGCACCTTTTTATGAATGGCAAACCGTGGCCAGTGGGAGTTGCGGGCAGCTATGCAAATGTAAACAGGCCGCAGGTTGCCCACCATTGACTTAAATGCTCCAGTCTCTCTTGCCACCCAGGCAAACTGGACTCACTTGTATCATGTCATGTTTAGGTTGCTTCCAGTCCCAAGAGACCAGTCACTTACCCCAGATCAGTTGCTACTCTAGATTTTACATCAAAGGCAAGTCTGGTAGCCAATTCTATACTATACTAACTAAAAGTTTGTTAGCTAAGAAAAGAAAGTGAGAGTTATTGAGAGGTTAAAGCAGGTTAAAATATATTTACAGGTGAGTCACAATCTATAATTCCAAATGGTGGCAGAGATGTAATAATCTGCCAGTTTCCCAAAAGTCTCTCAGGGACACCCAGAATAACTCTGAGGGTCCCCGTCTTCTCATTCAGTTATTCTGCCCTATTAGAATCCAAACAGTTCAGAGATGAAGGATCTTTCCTTGAATCCATTCTTACAGTTTCTTCCCACAGAACACAAGCTCACATTGTCACTACCGATGTGGCCTTTCCTTTGATGATGGAGAGTGAGGAATGCATTTTGAGCCTTTGACCTCCAGTCATCACACACAATGACCACTTGCTTTGAAATTAGCACTTTTCTGTTAAAGTTCATTTGCATTACACAAGGGTTCTTTCTTGTTTAAATGAAAACAATGCATGTAACATCCCATTAGTTTTCATGAAGTTTAAACACCAAATACACTCTTATACATTTAACAATTACTTTGATACTCATACACAAGTGAATTGACCTGGGGCTTCAGCGTGAGCTGGCATCTGGTCTGCCAATGTCAGTGTTAATCACTGTCTCAAAGAATGGCATAATATTGGTTTCCATCTACAGGGAAAATGCATTTTCTAGAGAGGTGTTGCACCTTTTTGACCAAAGTGGCTAATGAAAGTTCTGGGCTCTATGGATGTTCCATCTGGAAGTAGAAACTGAAGGGTCTGGTATTTTTACTGCTTGGTTTTCTTGCTTTTTGCCTCTTCCTCTCTCTCTCTGTTCTCGTCTTTTTCAGTCTTTTGTCTCTTCTGCCTTCACATGCACATGCACACACCCATACCCCTACCCAAAACCATACTCAGCCAAAAGCTCCTGGCTGGGTTTACACACTCCTTTTGTTTTAGATAGGGGTTTATGTTTACAGTCATGTTAATTGAAGAGTATGTTTGCACCTATCAATCTCAATGGGGTTTAAACTCAACCCACAACAAGGTTTCACCCCACTCATAACAGAAGGGAGGCATGTTAGTAGAAAATTATGGGTTATACAGTCAGTTTAAAGCCCACACAGGATATTCAAGGGCACTACTCTAATAATAATAATAATTAATAATAAAAAATAAATCAGATTGTCTAGGTGCCAAATCTCAGGCAAGTAATTAGTAAGTGTTCTGCCCATCCTCAAAATGCAGGTTAGATTGCTACATTTGGAGGCATGTGAAATTTTCACTCTTTCCTTTATTTTACCTTACTACCTTGCTCATTTTCACTGTTCTCCACTACTTCTGCCCCTACATTAGAAGCCATGATAGTAGAATTGCAGTGGCCAGCCCACCAGATGGACCAGTTGGAGAGCTTAATTCCATTAAGGGATTGGAGCTGTGCTTTTTAGGATCTTACTTTGCTAAACTACTGTCATGTGGGATATTTTGGGAGAATGTTTTCCAAAATGCAATTTTATAGTCCAGAACTAATATCTTGTAACACTGTGAGTGCTTTGTGCACGTACTATGACAGTTACCACTACATCAGCTCTTACATAAGCTTAACTGAGTGTCTGCATTGAAACCATTTCAGGTCTTTGGGACAGCTCACACTTAGGCTCATTATAGGAGTTACCTAACCAGCAATGAGTTGCACCTAGACCAGTAGATATTTAAGTGATTACTTCTTGGGAGGTGTTCATCCAAGTGTAAATTACTCTGTCTCAGAACAGATTTTAGCTAGTGCCTGGCAGCTTGGATGACTGGCACATTGTCATTTTCATAACACACCTAAAGAGGAAAGTGCCAAAAAACATAAGCCGCATTGGTGCAGTTAAAAAAATCCATTCTTGTTCTACTTTGCTAAGGCCCAGCAGCAGAAATACAGTGGCTCTAGTCAATGTTTGGGGTAAAATGTGCTTTGAAATGTTTCATATAATCTTTATTGCTTTAATTACTCTCTTTGATTTTCATTTGTTTTTGAGAGAATTTCAGTGCATGTGAAGTGAGAGTGATAATACTGCCAGTCATACTAAGTTTTGTGGTGATTCTCTGCTGCTTCTAACACACATCTACTCCCCAGTCTTCATCCTCTCAACATCCCTGGCCTACTCCCTCCCCAACTATGGATCACACCATGCCAAAGAGTGTGGTATAAAAATTAAGATGGATAGGAATGCCCTTTGCTGCATGGAGGCCATGGAGACGGTGTCACGGAGACAGCTCACCTTCCTCTCCACCCATGCAGGCTGGGAGAGATTGCATAGAGGGGAGCCTCTGTGCGCCTTCTGATTTTATTTTAAAGAATTCCTTTGATGTGGACACAGTGATGAAATGAAGACAGACACATGGATGGATTTTAAGCAGCAGATCACACCTTTTATTAAACTTTAACACAGTGGAGGGGTGTTACCACGAGTGGGACAGAGGGTGCAGAAGGGTGGGGACCTCAGTATGCAAGGGCCATAAGGTCTGACTGCGGCCTGGGAAGGCCACAACGTCTCATTCTATCCCATAAGCCCAAGGCCCATCACCAAAAAGGTCTTTCACCTCTGGGAACCATTTATTTTATCCTTTTAACTACGCTGGAAACCAGCCGCAATTTGTGATGAATTAACAACACAACCAACTACCTCCGTTAGGTGCTAAGTTCCTTCCTGCTTCACCCGCTGTGGCTTGAAGGTGCTGCAAGGAAGGCAAAAAACTCTCTGGTCCTCTGCCAATTGGCACATGGAAGAAAAAATTCCTTCCCGACCCCAAAATGGGCAATCGACTAGAACCACAGCATCTGTCAGGCCAGATTCCTAGTTCAGGGTGGGTAAGGTGGGGCTGCTGGGACAGAGCTGAAAGAGCTCCATGTGGCCTCGTTCCAGGTTAAATCCTGAGACAACCTGGGGAACGCTGACCAATCAGCTCTCCTCCCCCCGCCCAGCTGGCCAATGGGTGCCAGAGACTCCAAGAAGGGGAGGAGCTATCTGGTGTCCTTTCGTGAGTGTTTCCCTCTCTGGCTGCTGGGACTGTGCCCTTTCATGTATAGTGCTCTAAGTGATGACATGATATATGGGAGAAAAGGGTTGTTTTCACCATTAACAGAAAAAATCTTCCTGTGAATATTTGACCAAAACCACACATGTTTTGTGATTAGGTCCATTCAAAGAAACTAACAATTACTTGCAGCACTTTAGATTCTGTTTTCTGGCAAGACATTTGAAGACTCTGCAATTTTTACAAATTATAATGGATTTAACAGAGAAATGGTTCCTGTAAAACAGAAGGCATGCACACCAGTACTTTTGTTTGTTTCATTTATTTAGCACTGCATGACAAGATGGCCTTGGAACTGGCTTATATGGTCATTACCCTATTGATTAAATAATGTGATGAAAAGGGCATGATAATGCAGTGCTGAGAGATTATTGCTAGACACTTTGCAAACAAAGCTGCTAAAAGGAGAGCTGTTGCAAAACCTTTAGCATTGCTAGGTAATTAGCAAGCAAGTAGGAATTAAAATAAGGGATACATGGTATAATGTAGTGATTATGTGCAGATAATGTTTTGAATACCCTCTTTTGCTAGCTCTAAATAGAGTACTTCTTAGTACAGGAATGCCTGTTGAACTACTTAGTCAGAATCCTTAACAAGCTGTTGGATGTGTCTGTTTGATGCTGTGACAGTGCAAATAAAGCATGGACCTTGTTGTTGTTGTTGTTGTTGTTGCACATATATAGTAGCGTTCTCTTCTTATAAAAATGCCATATCTGTACAATATATCACACAGAAAAAAATAACATAGACAATATTGTAGATGTGAATTTTGTTTAGTATAATTATAGTGAATTCAGGCCCTATGCTGATGCATAATTTCTTTAAATGACCACCTATGGTCAACATTGGGATTTGAACAAGTGACTTGCTGAGCTAAAAGCACAAACCTCTACTTCATGAATTAAAGGACAAAATCTATTAGCTACAATCACTAGCAAATGCCTAAGTGTCTCATGTCGACCAGCCTCTAGAGGGGAACAAAGACCCACACTCTCAGGATGTGGGTTTCATAATGGAGACAAGCACTTTTGCAGCATAATTCTCCCCTCAGTAATCCTAGCAGGTATTGGAGCACCATGAGTTTAGGGGTGCCCTGCAAGAACTGCCAGTACTGTCTCAAAAGGCAGGCTCCAACATGAAAAGAGGAACAGAGCCAGCATTGTTTTGTAGAGGGGGAATGATGGTGGTGAGATGTGAGACAAATCAACCAGAGATTGGCATGTAGAGGTGAACAGGTAAGGAGAGGGAAGTGTTTAGAATGGACATTTTGGATTGTGGCAAAAGGAGCCGGACATGGAAAGTGATTTTCAAAGATGTAGTCCTCCCTGCCCTCTTTGAATTTGTGGTTGAAGCTCACATGAATATTGCTACATCCAGTTAGTATTTTTCTGCTTGGAAGTGACAAAAAATTAACATTTGAAACTGTGATGACACATAACAATATAGCTGAAATAGAACAAAAGATGTAGATGTATGATGTAGACAAAGGGACATAGTCTAATCTCAGAATCACAAAAGTATGAGGATTTACTCCGTGCCCCATCTCACCTAAGATCTTCTATGCATGTACAGCAGCAGATTATCTGGGATACATGATGCTGTGCATACCATGTATCTGAGAGTAGACTCTGGCATGAGATCATAAGTCTGAGTAGGTGGAATTGCAAAACAATTCAGTCATTTTCAATGATAAGAGAGCCAGAGGTGAAAAAAACTGAATGAGTGTATTGTGTTGTACAGATGGGAATACAGCCCCGTCGCAGGTATATCAGAGTACAGTAACTCAGTGTTCTATGTATAAAATAGCTTTTTTTAGTTCAGTTTTTAAATTTCGTTTTAAAAGGCAGATTTTAATGAGATGAGCTCTGATAATCAGTTGTTAGAGAAAAGCTTGAAACAACAATTGGCTTCATCGTGTTTTAAGATGCCATCACATATTTAGCACAATTTCATACAAAAACCACTTTAAGAGAACAGTAAGGTTGCAAAACCAAGTGCTCAAAAGTTTGCAAATATCACAATTAAAGTTGTCTATGCAAAGTCTATTTGCCCACCTTTGTGCATATGAACGATGAAACTATTAATCTAGTGGCTAGAGCAGAGGACTAAGAAAACTTATGTGTATTATTTGCTTATTAATGATGCTTTGCATTTATATAGTGTTCATTCAGAGTGTTCAAGGGTCCATGTGATATGTGAACCTGGGTGTGCAAGAGAATCACCATTTTGTCGATAGCATAGTCAAGCACATAGATTTGGCACATTCATTTTGACAAGCAGCGTAGCTAAGTAGAGTCTAAACTAAGGGTATGTCTACACTACGAGAGTAGTTCGATTTTACTTAAAGCGAATTTGTGGAACCGATATTACAAAGTCGAACGTGTGTATCCACACTAAGGACAGTAATTCGACTTTGTGAGTCCACACTAACGGGGCAAGCGTCGACATTGGAAGCGGTGCACTGTGGGTAGCTATCCCACAGTTCCCGCAGTCCCCGCTGCCCATTGGAATTCTGGGTCGAGCCCCCAATGCCTGCTGGGGCAAAAAATGTGTCAAGGGTGTTTTTGGGTAACTGTCGTCATTCAACCCTCACTCCCGCCCTCCCTCCGTGAAAGTGCCGGCGGGCAATCAGTTCGCGCACTTTTCTGGTGATTGACAGCGCGGACGCCACAGCACCGCGAGCATGGAGCCTGCTGCGATCATCGCTGCAGTTATGGCCGTTGTCAACACCTCGCGCCTTATCATCCACCTTTTTCAGAGGCAGATGCTGAGAAATCGGGCCCCCCCACACAGAACATGAAAACCACCTCCCAGACTGGCCAGGATGCCTAGTGACTGCAATGTGTGTGTGACCTTCTGCTGAACCTGCCCCCGTGTCTGTACCCTGGTAAAGGTGATTGTCCTCTCCAATTACCAACCCCCTTCCCCCCCTTCAAACACACTGTCCTCTAAAAGAACATGACGGAAACAGTAATTAACAGAAACGTATTTTTTTATTAAGAAGTACACAGGTAGGGGATGAAACTGGGACGGGGGCTTGGGTGAGGTGCATTTGGAGGGAAGGAAAGGACGTATCAAATCTTTGGGAATGAGAGCCTTCTGCTACTTGAGCAGTCTGCAGGGGTGGAGTGACTGTTTTCACGGCCCCTGCCATGGGACTTTGTGGGGGGGGGTGGGACTTTGTGGCGGGGGAGGCCGGTGAGCGATAGAATGCAGCGGGGCTCTGTCCTCCTGCCTCCGGTCCTGCAGAACATCTACAAAGTGTCCGTTTGCTCCCTCATTGGTCCAAGCAGCGTTTGAGTCGCCTGCTGGTCTTCCTGCCGCCACCTGTCCTCCCGTTTGCTGTGTGATTGCTGGTATTGCAACATGTTCTCCCTCCACTGGGTCTGCTGTGCCGCCTTGGCTCGGGAACAGACCATAAGTTCTGAGAACATCTCGTCCCGTGTCCTTTTCTTTTGCCGCCTGATCTGCGCCAGCCTCTGGGAGGGGGATGCCGGGGTAGCTCGGGAGACACTCCCAGCTGTGGGATGGGGAAAAGGGAGTGAATTCCTCAAAAAGATACATTTTTGCAAACAATGAATATAGTCTTTCTCTGTGAACAAGACCATGCACAGTACCTATCACATGTGCACTCAGTACAAGGTCGAATTTTCTGTCTTCACATTGAGTGCCTGGGGTCTTGCTGTACAGATCACACAAGCAGGGCCGGACAACGGAATTCTGCTAGCAGGCGGCCATGGTAAGCTGTAGACTTTTGGCTGCTTAAAGCTTTATTTACAGCAGTGCCCTCCTTTCACATTCCAAGCAATGCTCCTAGCGTTGGCCAGTTCCTGCTGCCAGCGATCCGGCCAGCATGAACTCTGCCCCCGTCCCACCCCCATCGTGGCTGTCCCCGGGAAAGATCCCTGCATGCTGCCGGCGAACTGCTCAGCAGGAACGGTTCGCCTCCCTGCCCCCACCGCGTGGCTGGGCTCGGGAAAGAGCCCTGCACGCTGCCGATGATCCGGCCAGCATGAACTCTGCCCCTGTCCCACCCCCGTCGCGGCTGTCCCCAGGAAAGACCCCTGCATGCTGCCGGCGAACTGCTCAGCAGGAACGGTTCGCCTCCCTGCCCCCACCGCGTGGCTGGGCTCGGGAAAGATCCCTGCACGCTGCCGGCGATCCGTCCAGCATGAACTCTGCCCCTGTCCCACCCACGTCGCCGCTGTCCCCGGGAAAGACTCCTGCATGCTGCCGGCGAACCGCTCAGCAGGAACGGTTCGCCTCCCCGCCCCCACCGCGTGGCTGTCCCCGGGAAAGATCCCTGCACGCTGCCGGCGAACCGCTCAGCATGAACGGTTCGCCTCCCCGCCCCCACCGCGTGGCTGTAAACCGCCGGTTACAGTTATTTAAAGGAACAGGCAATCAGTCCCCATACTAAAATTCCCCTAATTCAAAGCAGGTCACCATGAGTGATATCACTCTGATGAGGATTTCGGAGACAGAGAAAGACCGCATGCTGTGTGAATGCCAGCAAACACCAGGGCCATATGCCGCCATGCTTTGCCAGGCAATGATACCGGAGTACCTGCTGCTAGCCTGGCGCGGAAAAGTTTCCTACCATGGAGGAGGCAATAAGGCCGCTCTCCCCAGGAACCTGATGCAAAGGCTTTCACATTACCTCCAGGAGAGCTTCGTGGAGATGTCCCAGGAGGATTTCTGCTCTATCCCCAGACATGTTAACAGACTTTTCCAGTAGCTGCACTGGCAACGACTAAAAAGTTAAGCGCCTAGGGCAAACTAATCATTAAAAAACCATTGCTAACATACCATGCCTATTCTATTCAAAATAAATGTTTAAAACACTTACCTACTGATCCTTCCCCTGATTCATGGTCCGGGTTACCGCCTTGGGAGGGTTGGTAGGGGATCTCCATGAGGGTGATGAAGAGATCCTGGCTGTCGGGGAAATCAGTGTTGAAAGCGCTGTCGACTGCCTCGTCCTCCTCATCTCCTTCCTCATCTTCCCCGTCCGCGAACATCTCCGAGGAAGCGGCCGTCGACAATACCCCATCGTCAGAGTCCACGGACAGTGGTGGGGTAGTGGTGGCAGCCGCACCTAGAATGGAATGCAGTGCCTCGTAGAAACGGCATGTCTGGGGCTGGGATCCGGAGCATCCATTTGACTCTTTGGTCTTCTGGTATGCTTGTCTCAGCTCCTTGATTTTCACGTGGCACTGCTTTGCATCCCGGCTGTATCCTCTCTCCGTCATGGCTTTTGAGATCTTCTCGTAGATCTTCGCATTCCGTCTTTTCGATCGCAACTCCGAAAGCACGGACTCATCGCCCCACACAGCGATCAGATCCAAGACTTCCCGATCAGTCCATGCTGGGGCCCTCTTTCTATTCTGCGATTGCATGGTCACCTCTGCTGGAGAGCTCTGCATCGTTGCCAGTGCTGCTGAGCTCGCCACGATGTCCAAACAGGAAATGAGATTCAAACTGGCCAGACAGGAAAAGGAATTCAAATTTTCCCGGGGCTTTTCCTGTGTGGCTGGTCAGAGCATCCGAGCTCGGACTGCTGTCCAGAGCGTCAACACAGTGGTGCACTGTGGGATAGCTCCCGGAGCTATTAGCGTCGAATTCCGTTCACACTAACCCTAATTCAACATGGCCATGTCGAATTTAGCGCTACTCCCCTCGTCGAGGAGGAGTACAGAAATCGATTTAAAGAGACCTCTATGTCGAAATAAATAGCTTTGTTGTGTGGACGGGTGCAGGGCTAATTCGAGTTAACGCTGCTAAATTTGACATAACCTCCTAGTGTAGACCAGGCCTAAGTCTGCCATATTAGAAACCTGAGTTTTATTCCCTGCTCTGGCAGAAGTGACTCTATGTAACTTCTAATATCTTTAGTAATCTTAACTGTAAAAGGAGGGGAGCAGGAGTCATACTTGCCTGCTTCCTAAGGTAACGTTATGCTCTATAATAAGGGATGTGAAATGTACAGAGTTATTAACACTTAGCCATCGGAAGAGGTGAATTGTAAAGTTATAGTCTCCTTGCTCCCAACCTAGCACATTTTTTGTATAGGTTAAATAGTTTTTGATAAGGAAAGGCAAGCTACCTGATTGGCAGGTACACACAGCTCAGTGAGGCTTGCAAGCATGCAGCTGAATCATCCAGAAAGCTAAGGATCAAATGCTGAATGGTGATTTTCAGAAGATTATAACTCGGTCAAATTAGGTAGATTTTCATGTTGATAGCAAAAGGCATCACTCTAACCTGGGATTATCTCCCTGCCAAGTTTCTAGTTCCTGGGGCATGAGATCTGTTTGAGTCTGATTTTTTGTTTATATTGGCAAAATTCCTACTTTTGCAAACAAAACAAATCTAGTCTGAGGCAGAGACCAAGCATGGATGATTCCAGCCTGAATGGTTAAAGTTTGGAAAACATATAAACAAATGAAAACAGGCGAGTATAATGGGAAGTGTTTAGGCAGCACCAAGGGAAGGTGTTGCTCTACATTCCACTTACAACAACAGATTTTATGTGCTGCTTTGCTCCACTGCTCTCTTTTTCTACTACGCTGGTGATTCTCATTCACTCCTATTTCCTCTCCTTTGTAACTCTGGAAGCATGTTCCCACTAAGGCAATTGTTCCAATAATAATCTCCCTAATCCATTCTGTTCCCACTGAGGGCATCCTTCCCACAGAGGAGATTATTCTTCAGTCCATGCCTGATTCTTCCTCCTAAGAATACAAAATATCACCATTTATTTCCAACTCCCAGAGATACCATCTTTTTCCTTTTAAATAAGAGATCCCTGATCTTTCCTAGCACTGTGCTTATCATAGTGCAGACCTCTCTGATATGAGACTCTTCCTCAACTCTATCCTCTTCTCCCACTCAGGCCATCCTTTCCCTCATAAGAGACAACCTTATTCCATAGAAGCTCTCATTTCTCCCTTATCCTTCCATTACAGGGACCCCCAAGGCAGAGGGTCTTTCTAGCCAGGCTTCAGTCTTTCCCCTAGAAGGAACAGGCATCTTTTCATTACAGGGCCTTGAGCTCCATGATGAATAGGAGTCAAGGAAATTAAAAAATAAACAATAGCATCTGACAGCCCTGACCAATGACCCAGGACTGTGCTGTGGCATCAAAAGATAGTTATTCTAAACTGACCTACTCCTCTCCTAGCAGCAACACCTCCCAGCTTTTTCTTCTTTTAGCAGCAACTGGCTCCAGGCCCTGCCTGCCCTCTTGTTCCTAGCATTGGTGTAGAGCTGGAGCTGAATGTTCAAGAGAAAGGTAGGCTCAGCCGTCATGATGGGGACAGCTTTGCTGTCAGGAGAGGAACCTAATTGTGATACGGAGGTTAGTTCCACAAAGGGGTAGAAGGAGCCATGGAGGAGAAAAGTAACTATGCGGAGTTGGAGAAGGGAAGTGCCCTAGGCAGGGCCGGCTTTAGCAAGAGCGGGGCCCGATTCCTTGCGGCGGGAATCGAGCCGCACTCCGGCCAGGTTCGCCGGGCTTGGGTCCGGCCCTGAGCCCCTCGGCGGCCGGACCCGAGCCGCGCCGCGGGGGCCGGGCCGGACCCGAGCCGGGCTGGAGCCGCGGTTGCCGGTGTGCTCGGCCGGAACCGGGGCTGGACTAGGCCGTGCCTCCCCGGAGCCCTTCTCGCGCCCCCCGCCACCCCAGCTTACCTGGTGCTGCCTGCCCGCCCCTGCTTCTTTTCAGACTTCCCGCGAACCTCTGATTCGCGGGAAGCAGGGGAGGGGGAGGAGCAGGGGGCGGAGCGTTCAGGGGAGGGGAGGAGGGGGAAGTGAGCTGGGGGCGGGGTGGAGAGCTGCGGCGCGGGGCCCTCTTAGCGCGGGGCCCAATTCAGCCGAATCGGCTGAATCGGCCTAAAGCCGGCCCTGGCCCTAGGAGGTGGAGAAAGGGGAACAGAATGGGGGAGAAGGCATGAGCAAGAAGAAGGTAGAGAAGAAGCTACCATGTGGAGGGAGAGAAGGAGGAAAGCATAGGAGGGAGCAGAATGGTCGGAAGGAAGGGTAGAAAGGGAGAGGTAGCCATGAAATGGGTAGAAGGCAGGTCATGGGGGAGAGAAGTGAGGCGTACTCAGGCCAGCTTCAGAACTATTAACTTTAATTTGTGGATCCTCTTTACCATTTTTCATCTTAATGAATAAGCTGGTGCATAGTCACGTTTGTATAATGAACCTACCCACTTTGGTGTTATGAAGATGGAATGTGCCAATTTGAAGTTAATTCTTGCCCTCAGGAGATTGCAGGGAGTGCAGCTGTGGCCAGCCCCTGTACTGGACATGCAAGTTGGGGAGAGAATAGCTCCTTTAATCTTTCCCTTCCTCCCTGTTACATATCCTCACAAGACTCAGTCACAATCTAGCCTTTAGTATAGAAATGAGGTTAACAATTTTCTAGATACAGGGTGGGGTTTTGAAAGGCACTTATTGTTAGCTTATTTCTGCTTCCATCTAGTGGATTGACTTCAATGGGAGCAGAGTTGGGCCGACGCTGAACTCTTTTGAAAACCCCACCCACAGAGTAGTGCAGTTTTAGGCCTTGTCTACACTACATAATTTTGTTGACAAAAGTCAGCTTTCCTCGACAAAACAGTGGACTACAATGCTCCTCCCACCGATGTAACTCTCCTGCTATGCCGACAAAATAAAATCACCTCGACGAGAGGCATAGAGCTTTTTGTGGCAAAGTTAGGTCAGTGTAGACACTCTGCTAGCTTATGTCACTGTAAATGGCCTCTAAGAGTTGTCCCCACAATGCCCATCCTGACCACTCTAGTCAGCAGTTCGAACTCCGCTGCTCTGCAGCCAGGTACACAGGCATCTGCCTCTTCCCCTTCAAAAGACCTGGAATTTTTAAAATTCCACTCCCTGTTTGCTCGGCATGCAGAGCTCACATCGCATCTTCCCAGCTGCCCCTGGTGGCTCCATGCAGCAAATGTACACTGGAGTTGTTGGATCTGCTGGGTCTGTGGGGAGAGGAGGTTGTGCAGTCCTAGCTCTGCTTCAGCCGTAGGAACTTTGATACCTCTGGGCAGATTTCTTGTGGCATGTTGGGAAGGGTTGGGGAAGCACATCAGTGCTGTGCAAAGATCAGGGAGAGGGCAAGGAAGACAAACCATTGCTGTGGTGCAGCGCCAAAGACCTGCTGCTTCTACAAGGAGCTGGACACCATCCTTGGCGGTGACCACACCTCCACCTCCAAGAGCCCTTTGGATACTTTGGGCAAGAGGGGGGCTGGAGACAGTGGCCAGTGGACTCAACCCTGAGGACAAAGTGGTGGATGAGGAAGTGGAGTTGGAGATTGAGGTGGGACAGGCAACAGGGTCATCCAGTAGCATGGCAAGCCAGGACCTCTTCTCAACTCCGGAGGGTTCAAGCCAGTCCCAGCACTCCAGCTCTGGCATTTATGATGCAGGAGAGGGGAGCTCTGAGAAGTGCTCATTTTGATTTCATACTGCTCGGTTACATGAGTTAGAGCTGTCCTTTGTTTCATTATATGATAGAAGTGTACAAGACTAGCAGTGTTTGCATCTACTTCCCATTCCCCTATGCAGCTATGCAGTGGGGGCCCTGTGGAAAAATTTGTTAATGCACACCGAGATACCACAGAAATCCTCCAGAGAAATCTCTAGGAAACTTTCCTGGAGGTACTCAACAATCTTTTGCCGAAGGTTCCTTGGCAGAGCTGGTTTATTTGTTCCCCCACTGTAGGAAACTTTGCTGTGCCAATTGGCAATCACTTGTGCAGGGACCAAAGCAGCACACAGGTGAGTAGCATAGGGACCTGGTTTGACACCGCACGCATGCAGGAGATGCACCCTTGCATCCTTGTTTACCCTTAGGAGTGAGATATTGGCTTCAATTACCCCAGCCTGTGGAAAATGGTGACAGAATTTACAATAGCATCAATAGTTGCTTGCAGTGATCCCCTGCACCCCCTCAACCTGTTGCTGAAGTGCTCCTTGCTGCTGTCAAGATTTCCAGTGTAAGGCTTCATGAGCCATGGGAGTAAGGGATAGGCTGGGTCTGTCAGGATCACTATGGGCATTTCAACATCCATCATTGGAATCTTCTGGTCTGGAAAGAAAATCCCTGTTTGCAGCTTTCTGTACAGGCCAGTGTTCCTGAAGATGCGTGTGTTATGCACCTTCCCTTACCACCCTGCGTTGATAACAGTGAAACAATGCCGGTGATCCACAAGCGCCTGCAATACCATAGAGAGGTTCCACTTTCTGTTGATGTACTCCATCGCAAGATGGTTTGGGGCCAAAATTGGGATATGCATCCCATCTATCGCCCTGTCACAATTAGGGAATGGAATCCCATTGCCGCAATGCTATCGACTATTTCATGCATATTGCCCAGAGTCACAGTCCTTCTTAGCAGCATGCAATTAATGTCCCTGCACACTTGCATGACCACAATCCCCATGGTGGACTTCCCAACTCCAAACTGATTCACGACTGATCAGTAGCAGTCTGGCATTGCCAGCTTCCACACAGCAATCACCACACGCTTCTCCACCGAGAGGACAGCTCTCATTTTGGTGTCCTTACGTGAGAGAGCAGGGGCGAGCTCTGCACACAGGTCCAGGAAGGTGGCTTTACGCATACAAAAATTCTGCAGGCACTGTTCAGCATCTCATACCTGCATAATGATGTGATCCCACCACTCAGTGTTTGTTTCCTGAACGACAGTCCACTGTGTGCAGCTGTTCCATGAATGCCAACATCAATCTGGAATTGTTTCTTTTCATGGCACATAGCAGGGCAGGCACCACAGATTCCTGTTCAGATTCACAGCTCATGAAATACTGCATGATCAGCCGTGTTGTGTTCATAAAGCTCATCACAAATCAGGTGAGCAGTGTAGGATCAATGCTTTCAGGCAGAGATGGTGGGTGCAGTTTACAGGGGCTGTTAAAAAATGGCACAAAATGTAGTTGGAAGCCCATGGAATGATGGGACAGAAAAAACTGCATCACAGGATGTTGAGCCCACACCCAGGACGCACTGTCAGCCATTCCCACAACTCCTAGCGGCAGAAGGTGGTGAGTTGCACAGTGGGATACCTACCCACAGTGCACTTCTCTCTCAGTGCTAAAGCACCAACTGTGGATGTGCTCCACCAACACAAGGAACATTGTGTGAATATGCACAAGTGATGTAATCATAGTGGTTTACAATAATTGGCGTAATTTGCGTCAATTTAACTCTGTAGTGTAGAGATAGCCTTAGTTTGAGAGATTATTATAGTTAGTTTGTCTTGTTTCCTGGATGTTATAACTAGCATGTTCAGGAGTGGTGGGCTACAGCCTAAATGGTTTGGGGAATAACTAATCAAAGTTGAAATCTGTTTCATGTCTGATACTTTTTGTCCTATTTTATGTAACACATATTAACTGAGAGTATCTCTTGTTAGCCATAATGTGATTTTACATTTCTTGTTGTAAATATTCTCCATCTCTTTTAATCAATTAATTAATTAATTAATTAATTAATGCCTTTGTCTTCCAGAATATAATAGGCAGGGTTTTTATCAACCTTTATCTCAGAGCTTTTATGTTGGCGTGATGCCGACAGACGCCGGTCATTGGTGGGCAGGATCGAACCTGAGGCCTCTGGAGCTTAGTGCATGAGCCTCTACCGCATGAGCTAAAAGCTAACTGGCTCTTAGCGAAGGCTGTAGAGCAGACTCATTTTACCTCTCTCTCTAAGTGGTCTCGGTGCCACTCGAAGGGACAGAACACCACACACAGGAGGTGTGTGGGTTACATACTTCCCCTAGCTAAGGAAGCGCATCCCGAGCTTCAGAGATTTCCCAGTTGGAATCCAAGACAAGCCCCCACTTGTAACGCCCAGGCAGGATCGAACAGGGACCTCTGGAGCTTAGTGCATGAGCCTCTACAGCATGAGCTAAAAGCTAACTGGCTTCTACCTAAGGCTGTAGAGCAGACTCATTTTATATCACTCTCTAAGTGGTCTCGGTGCCACTAGATGGGACAGAACACCACACCCGGGAGGTGTGTGGGTTACATTGGTGTGATGGCAGTTTCAAAAAATGTGCATGTCATAACACATTTCCCACATCCTCTATAGGTTGTGGCTGTTTGAGTTAATGCTTTTTGATAACTAGTACGCCGGACCCTCGCTAGAACACAGGGTTTTGGATCCATGCGCGGTCCCGCGTTAACGCGGGGACCGCGTTACCATGGATTCAAATGAAGGTAATTAAATTTGGGATCCATGTGCGGTCCCGCGCTATAAGCGAATTTGCGCTATATAGATACGCGTTCTAGTGAGGGTCCGCTGTATGTAGAAGGGAGTGGGCAACCCTGCTTTGGGAATAAGATGGCCTGGTTCTCTAGAAGATCCCTGAGGTCCATAATGTTTTCAGGCTGGACTCCTGGCTCCATTGAAATCTATGGCAAAGCTACCATTGACTTCAGTGGATCCAGGATTTTGCTCCATGTTTGTTTGTTTGTTTTCTGTGGTGGAATGAGAATAAATGTTTCCTTAATGAAAGAATTTGGAAGGAAAGCCCAAGTGGATAGCTCTTGGAGTTTTCTTCCTTTTCCTCCCCACCTGAAGCCGTTCTCTTCTGTGGGAGGGGGCAGTTCCCTCCTTCACACTGTTTGTTTTTGTTACACCAGCAGTGTGAGGCATCCTTTGTTTATAATTTGAGCGTTAAGGATGTTGATCCAATCTGGTGCTTCCAACTGGCTGAACACTTTCCAGCACTTTGGATGCCAGATATGACCTAATTTACTGTGGAAAACAGCAGGGATAATACACTTCTCACTCTCAAAGGTTAATGTAGAGTATCAGCAGCTATTCAGTCAGGATACATGTAGCATCAGTTGGCCCATCATTACCTATTACTTATTAACACAGAAAAACAAATTATTTTCTTTTTTAATGGCACTGTTTCCCCCCAATAGTAATTTTAACTCCTGTGCATTATGCAGTTTTCAAACATTTCCTGAGGTGAGTGTGGAGAACTGGGGTGAAGGGGGAAATTAAGGGGGGGAATTGATTGCTTTAATGGTATGAAACTGACCAAACGAGGAGATTTTTCTTTTTAACTAAAACATCTGTTTCTGTGCCAGAACTGAGTGAAACTGCTGAGTTAGCCAAGGCTGTAAATTGAACTGGTCCTTTTACCTCTAGAAAATATTAAAGCATCCTCTGCCACTGAGCTGGCACACATTGTTGGATCAAGTGCTACTATTAACGGGAAATCAGGAAAGTACATTATCACTCTAGTGCTGTCATTACCAGAGGGTTTCACTGTGAACTATAGCATTCGGGAAAGCTAGGCTGCAAAGATGAGAGAAAAATGGAACACTTAGGGTGGGAAAAAAAACTGCAGGCAAAAGCTTGGAGACATATTAAGAGCTTGTGAAAGTACCCTACATGTGAGGCATGTTAGTGCTTATTTTCAAAGGGGATACAAATAGGAATGATTCTTCATGTATAAGTTTAGAAGGAAACCAGCACAGACTTTTCTAATGGGCTTGTCTAATCAATTCTAGAAGGTCTGAAACCTGTCAAGGCAAGATTGTGTCTGCCTTAAATTTAATGAAGTACGTTCTATACCAAAGAAAGCCCTGAAGAGAGAATTTATTGTGAACTTTTTCTTTCCAGCTTTTAGAGGAAGCTATCTTTCGGAGATTCCTTTGTTAAATAGAATTTAAAATAATTAAATATATCCTAAACTGCATCAGTAGCTTGGATTATAGTAAAAATGACAAATAGAGATTAGAATAGAAATGACAAAATAATGATGCAAGGTCGTGGCTACTTCAGTGATGTGATTAATTTAGGCTCTAATACTGCATTGATAGCACACGGGCAGACCATTTTACCTGTGCAGTCTACCTAGGCACTATCAGTTTCAGGATCAGAGTCTTAAAGAAGATTTTGCTTAAGTTAACATTTTGTTATAGTTCACAGTCTGGGCTGTATCTGTAGCTTCCGTTGTTTAGTTTATGGGATAAGAAGATACCAACTAACGCCTAACACTTGGTTCTGCTTTTCATTTTCAAAATTCTTCAGTCACTAACTAATCCTCATGACACCTGTCTGAGGTAAGTATTACTACCAATTTCACAGAGTCAGGAACTGAGGAACAGAGATGTTACGGGCAACATTTGAAAATTTGGGTGCCTAAAATTAGGCACCTCAGCAAGTAGCCTGATTATTAGAGGTGTGAACTCCTATTGATTTCATTGGGAACTGTGGGTGTGCAGCAGCTCTGAACTTCAGGCCACTTGTTTAGATGCCTAATTTTAGAGACCCAGGTTTGAAGACTCTGACGTAAGTAACTTGGCAAAGGCCACAGAGCAAGTCTCTATCAGAGATGGGATAAGAATTATGGAGCTTGGCTCCCAGCCCTATGCTCAGACCATTAGATCATAAGACTTGAATGCTTTCAAGGTCTTGCATTTTGTTTGTAGGTGTGTAGCAGACCTTCTCTAATAGGGTTACACAAGACAGTTAAAATATGGAACTGTAAGAGAAGGTGATCCAGAGCTCCTATCCCTGACTCTTCTTCATTAGCTGTGTGATCTTGGGCAAGTAATTTAAACTTAGTGTATGTTTCCCAATTTGTAAAATGGAAGTCCTAATATCTACCCCAGAGGCATAATCAATATATTTTTGTAAAATGTTTTGAAATCCTCACAAGGAAAAGACCATAGCAGGGGTCGGCAATCTCTGGCACGTGGCTCACCAGGGTAAGCGCCCTGGCGGGCCGGGCCAGTTTGTTTACCTGCCACGTCCGCAGGTTCGGCCGATCGCAGCTCCCACTGGCCGCGGTTCACCGCTCCAGGCCAATGGGGGCGGCAGGAAGCAGCACGGGCCAAGGGATGTGCTGGCCGTGGCTTCCCGCCGCCCCCGGCTTCCCGCCGCCCCCATTGGCCTGGAGCGGCGAACCGTGGCCAGTGGGAGCCGCGATCGGCCGAATCTGTGGATGCGGCAGGTAAACAAACTGGACCGGCCCGCCAGGGTGCTTACCCTGGCGAGCCGTGTGCCAGAGGTTGCCGACCCCTGGATTATAGGAATGTGAAATATTATTGTGTTTTTGCCAGTCAGTCATCCCGCACAGAATTGTTGGTCAGGCCTCCAACTTCTGTTGCAAAGTGCTTTCTAGGAGAAATGCAGATTTTTTTGTTTTGCTTCAGGGCCTAATCCTATATTCCTTCTGCACTCAACACTCACTTCAGTAGGAGCTTTGAGTGTGCAAGGAATCTAAGATCATGCTCTAAGGCCAAAATGTTCAAAAATGGCCAGTGATTTAGCGTGTCTATTTTTGTGTGCACCTTTAATGACACCTTTAATTATCAGAGATATTGAGCACCTGTAACTCCAGTTTACTTTATTTGGAGTTACGGGTGCTCAGCCCTTTTGAAAATCCAAGCCCAAGGTGTCTCAAGTTGATAACAAAATCTGAGGCACCCAGAATCAGTAGGACTTTTGAAAATCTGGCTAATATGACTGAGTAATAGTAGTTGATCAATACAACTTTTAGCAAGTCATGGTATCAAGGAGTCAAACAATATTGAGCTGTTATTCCACCGTTCTTAGAAAATCATCTATTTGCCAAAGAACAACAAATAGTAGTGCCCCCCACACCATCCCCAAGTTGTTTTCAAACAGGTTTCAGCAACCATTCAGATAATAAGACTTCAGTGCTGTGAAATTTTATCAGTGTGTGTTCATTCTTTGGTCTCATATATGAGTCTGTTTTGGCAATCAGATAAAACTTCCCAGGTTTTTTCCTAGTGGGATGAGTGGTTAACGTGATCTTATTGCAATAAAAAGGATTTTGTGCTACAAATCATTTTTCATAGAACCTCTTTGTTGTGTTAAGTGAACTCTGGGCAGATTATACGTAAAAGCATTTTCAGAGACATTAACACCAGGGTGTAGTCTCAAGTGAAATGAAATTAAAATATTGTGAAAAAAGGTATTCTTATAAATTAATGAAAGATAAAATGTACAGTGAAAAAGGATGATGAGAAATATTTAAGCATCATAACACATCATTTCTAATAGTGTAATAGTCACACAAAATATCTGATTTTAAAGTGTGTACATATTTAACATTATTGTAGGTGTTGGGACTTTTTTCTTTTGTAATTAGTGAAAGCTGATGCTTTTTACGTACATCCTAAAGCTGCACATTAGTGTCTCTAAATGGAATATGAAACAGAGCTACAAGGTCTCTTTGTCTTTTGAAAAAAAAAAATATATATATATATAATGGAATGTCATTTCTTCCACACTCCCTACACCCATGGCAGTATTAAAGGCTTTTCCTACAGAAAAGCACTAGATGGTGCCCCTTTTCTTTGTGTGTGACAGAGCTGGATTTCCCAAGAGAGGTGCTACTGCCGAGGAGATCATCATGCACTAGACTTGTAGGGTCTCCTTCTTTAATATTATTGTTGAGAGCACAATGTAATATTCTTTTACTTCTTTCAAGCCTTCAGAAACCAGGCCATCTGAACAATGATATTCATCTTTTAGGAGACAATTCTGTTAAAGATTAAGAGTGAGTCATAGCCTCAAAGGTTCATGAAAGCTAAAATTAAAATGTGATTTTAAACAGAAAAAGAGAGAGATCATGCTCTCTCTCTCCCTCCCTCCCTCTCTCTCTCTCTCTCTCTCTCTTTAGCCCCACCACCATTGTATCTAAGAGCATTTTCTGTGCTGCAAAGAAAACTTTTAATGTCATGGATTTTTAATTAGACTCTTGCTGTGAAATCTGGTTGATACAGTTAACTCATTAATTTTATTATGACCCTTGGACCATAACTGACCATACTGTATTATGCAATCAGCTGATGTCACATTTCAGTTTTCATCTTTTGAAATAAAGTGCAAAATAGTGGATTGTGTCTGAAATTAATATTCTGCAAGCCCTGTCAACCTGCAGCTTCTCTCTCTCTCTCTTTTAAAATCTTGTTAGGCATGGTTAACAGATTGCTACCCTCTATTTGGAATGAGAACAAATAATTGGTTTAAGGGATATTTTTTGGAATAGCTCTTTACCTGCATTATGCCTGTCATTTTGGGTTTAGAAAGTTGATCTGTTCAGAAGGGTGGGTTCTAGTCCAGTGACAGCTGAAAGAGATAAGCATGACATTGAAAGAAATGTTAAAACAAAAAAACAAAAACTCACCACCTCCTCCCCCAAAAACCCAACCTAACAACAACAAATCAAATGGTATGTATTTGTTGGGAGTAAAAGTTTAGGCGACATCAAGTCACTCGTTATAAAATCCTTGAAATGTAAACTGAAAAGAAGTAACTTTGTTAGACTGTTTGTTTACACATTTTAAAATGACATGAAAACAATCAGTCTTGGGTCTGTTCTGGGATTGTAGTTTCTTACAAGTTTTAAAACTGTCTTTAGAAAATTAGGCCTGTTAGTATCTGGGAACAAATATTCAACTGGGGAAAGAATCTTTAATATGAAACAGAATTATTCCCATGTTCTAGCTGCCCCGTCATATGTCATGACATGTGGCAGGTTGACTGCTCATTAATTCTATTTATATCAGTATGATAATACACCCCACTGAGTACACATGTGTTAAAATATTCATAAATTATGTTTAGTGGAAGCAGATATACATTAAATGCCAAAAGAAGACTATTATTTAAAGACAAAACTGGTAAACAAGGAAACAAGAAAAAGTCTTTTTAATGTAGGTCCAGTTTTATGTATCATCAAACTCACATTAATTGCCTTTACTTTAAAAGTCTATCTCCAGCAACAGATTATATGGTGCATCTTTAATTTTTATGTAACTTTCAAAAAGAAACAGCTTTTACTACAAATAATTGGAATTTTGCAATTACTGTAAGTGTCATATTAGCGCAAACCAATAAACATAGCAGTTTGAAATATTTAAAATGAAGGACTGCTTTGACCTTCACATATTTTTAAGGTAATCCTTAAACGGCTAAAAGCTAGAGTCCAAATTAATATAAATCAAATTTGAAGTCTTGTCTATGAGAAATATAGGCTACACAAATTGCTAATAAATCAATTTGTGGATATTCTATACTAAATAATAGATTTCTTAAACTTATTAAATACATTTTAAAACAATGCTAATTAAAAGAAATTAAAGTAATTGTTTGAATTTGTATAGAGTGCAAAGTTGATCTCAGAATATTTAAAATGTCAATATCTTCCGTATTAGAATCTAATAATTATAAACTGAAACATACTCAAGTGCAGTGGATTTTGAGCATGTTCATTTAACTCTGTATGTTAAAATCACCAAGCATATCTCTTAGGCACACAGTTTTAAACTTGAACAACTGAGCAGGAATACATTATGCTTTGTGTTGAATTTCATACTTAAAATATTACAATTGCATTTTGAAA
This sequence comes from Emys orbicularis, assembly GCF_028017835.1. Classification (NCBI taxonomy): domain Eukaryota; kingdom Metazoa; phylum Chordata; order Testudines; family Emydidae; genus Emys; species Emys orbicularis. Next base: position 198,684,812 of record NC_088685.1, read on the forward strand.
TTTAAAAATATATTTTAGGACTTCCACAAATCATGTTTCAGGTGTTAAAATCATTGGGAGTTTCAAAACTATTAACAGTGTTATATTCCACAATTATTTGTAGTTACTGTACTATCAGTTATCCTCCAAACTAAGTATAAACAAGCTGTTTAGATATCCTGTTTGTAGTTCACATTCAGAAAACAGTTTAAAAACTCCTTAACATTTGTTGTTTTGTTTTTGTTCATGATAAAATTTTATAAAGATTTATGATGAGAACCAGAATGTATGTACTTCATAAAAGGCAAATACTGTAATTATTCTGTTTCTATTCATTTAAGGTACATGAACAAGGACAGGATAAGACTAACTGATTGTAAAAAATATGTAATCTTTCTAATCGCAATACCATGCTAATGTTTATAGCAGTTGTGACTCACAGCCTACTGTTGGATTGAATATGAACTTCTAGTAAAGTACCAAGAAGCAACAAGAGATTACAGGGATATACTTAAGATCTCCTAGGCACTTTTAATAAGAAAAACATTTGCGCTGGTGTTCTTGGGGGAAAAAAATTGTCTCCTGATTCCTGCTACACTGTCATATGTGCCATTTGAGTTTGTTATTGCCCTCCCCACAGAGATGGCTTCATTACACTCTTGATGAAATGATTCTTATAGGATCTGATCCTACTCCTATTGAAGTTAATGGCAAAACTCCATTGACTTCATGGGAGCAAGCTCAGGCTCATGTAATATAGTTTGAAAATATTTAGGTATCTTACAGGATTAAAAGCATTATAAAAATGTAGGAAGATAGTGCTTCATGATGCATCTTTTTCATAAAATACGTTCGGAATTTTAAGAACCTTTGTAATTCTGGTAATGGTAACAAGAACTTATATGCACAGTACAATTTTATCAGACAAAAAGACTTTTTTCTAGTTTGTACCTTTCAAAAACAGGTTGTGATTGCTTGAGGGGAATAACTCTTTATGACAAAAGCTAAGTTAATTTCGTGGTATCTTATTTCACTAGTGAAGAAGATTTTTTTTAAGCTCTTCCAATCCTCTTATTGCCCTGAAAAATGGAGTAATTTCACACAACAGTTATTTAAAAATAGAAAAGTCATTTTTAAAACCTCTCATTAGAAGCTTTCTGAAAGTTTTCTATGTACTTTCAAGTAAAACTTGGCCTCAGTACAGAACTGTTGTACAATCATTTTCATCTGAGATTTGAACATATTGGAAGAACTAGAGCAGTTCTTTCTTCTATCCTGTCATTTCCCCCCCTTAGAAATGATGAACATATGGCAACCACCCTCACTGGATTCTCAAACAACAGGAGGGACCTTATTTTGATTCCTACATCCTGTCATCAGTGAATCCCATGATATTTTGCTCTTGCAAGGGTAAAGATGTGATTCGCATTTGCCATAAGGACAGAGCTTAATGTGATGCCATTTTACCACAGGAGCCCTCAATCAGTTAATTAAATATGATATAAATCACTGCATGTATTTGTAAAGTAAGATTAATATGGTAAAGTCAGAGTAATGAGGAATCTTCGCCATTGTCTGAGTGTGAATCGCTGATATGAAGATTACTCTTTTTGAAATGGGATATCTTTGAGTGGGTTTTGTTGGCTTAATCCCTCAGACGGCTTTGTGCAACTTGAAACCCAGAGCTGTCATCTTTAGCCAAAATTTCAGCCAGAACTTCCTCAACTTTCACGCAATCATTTAAATCAGCATTCACAATACTTAGAAAGATCAAGCTTTTCAACATACCACAAGGCTTCTTCGTGCCACCTGGGACACTAGCAAAATGTTTAATAAATATTTCATTTCATCATGAATCCTCTCTTTTTTATTTTTTTCTGTGGGATTTAGGGAGACATCCACGGAGGCACATTCCATCACTGCGGTCAGTTAGGTTTATAGCCTTAATAATTTTTTTTTTTCTTGAAGTGCTATGGAGCCTTGTTAAACTAGAGCAATTACAGAAACACAAGATAGGCACTCTGGAAAGATCAAAGCACTCTTAAAGACAACTCTGTAGGATTCCAGAGTTCTCTTTAAAAAATGCTCAGTTTATAGATGTATTCAACCACACATTAAAAACCCTGCATTTAAATAATGCTAATGGCCTGCCAGTAGTTAATATGGAATTCACTTTAGCCACTCCCCATTCACATCATACCTAGAATAACTCCAAAGGAACCATTATGGCGTATGAGCATTCTGTGATGGCACATGTCTATTATGGCATAATATCTTGCATGTAATAATATCCTGTTACTATAGTGCATTAATATACTAACATACTATATTGTGGAATAATATACTACAAATATATTATATATGAAACAGGTTATTTTAATCCTCAGTATTTTAGCTGGGAGTTGAGGTGGGGAGGAAGTGAAAGGGAAAGTAAAAATTGATGCCACTTTGGGTTCTGAGCCCAATCCCATGCCCACCAGAACAGCAGAGATAGAGAGTACTGCAGAGGCAGCATACTAAAGGCCTAATCCTGCGCTACTGAAGTCAAGGAGCTTTGCCATTGACTTCAGTGGGTGTAGGATCAAGCCCTAAATGCATGGGGAAAGGCAGGCACCTTGCATCCCTCTTGAACAAACCCCTCCTGCTAACATTCCAAACGGCACTGACAGGCTTCAGAGAAAGATTGGTTCCGGTGCAGCTGGAAGAAGAGTCATTACAATGAGGACCTTTGAGGGGATGTGTTTGTGAATATAGGGGAAGGGAAAGGTAGAGTGGGAAACAGGAGGAATTCTGGACAATCCCTACCACTTTCAACATAAGCACCCAAAGCCCTTTTCACATTACAGGTGCAAATAATTGAAACCTACCGATTCCTTTTCTCTTCTGGGCATTGCAGTAATTTTAACATTCAAAACTAAAACTGAAATAAAATGTCCTGCTGCTGGGCTGAGACCATGTTTCACCCTTGACGTGAATATTTTATTTAAATTCGTTAAGCTGCTAAATTAAGACGATTTGTTTTTGATGCTCCTCTTAATGAGCATCTTTGTTATCCTGATTTTGGGATAATTATTAGAGTTTTAGTGTATAAACTGTTTATACTTTTTTTACAGTACCTTGCAGTGATTAAAGAACTCTCATTTTTATACGTGACTATTATAAACAAAATTTTAATGACAATCTTTCTCATTACACAGTAATTATGTAGTACTGTAAGACATCAGATAAGAGATTTGTTTTTCTTTGAAGTCTAACAAGTATTCTTAAACCTATTATTATGTAAGATTTTTTTCTAGCTTAACCATATTGGTTGAAATGCATGGTAAAAACGGAATAGAAGTAAATATTATGGGCCAAATTCAGAAAATAAGCTGTAGCGCATAAACTAAATCTGTAGGTATATATTACACCTGCAAGGTAGATGTTGAATTCCAGGGGTGAATTCCTGGGCCCACTGAAATCAATGGGAGTTTTGCCATTGACTTCAGTGGATCCTGAATTTTACCCCAAGTGCAGTACATCACATGGTAGTGGGACACAACTGTGTGTAACCTAATTTCTTATTCCGGGGTTGCTCGAAAGCAGCTTTATTTTAGGCCAGCCATTAAAAATAGCTTTACGGTCGTGCATCAGGACTGATCTGTCATATCTGCATCCCACCCTTACCACAATTTTTTTTTATTTCGGGCACTCCCCTTTTTTCTCTTCAACTCAGCCAACACACCATCAGTTTCATTAAACACCAGTTACAGCAGCCGCATGGGCTGGTTTTACAGTCTACCACACCTATCTTATCTTTTATACCATCTGGTGACTTATATTGCCTGTCTACAGTAGTTCTGGTTTTTGCCCTATATGTAGCACTGCTTACTTAACTGTATGGATAGATTTTTCTTTTTTATTAATTTGATAGTATTGTACTTGATATTATCTCTAACCTAAAATTCCTTGTAATTTACAATGAAATCTTGCAAAATGCAAAGTTTCCTTAGAAGATTGGGGTTCATTTAAAGGATTAATACCTGGCTATGAAATCTTTCCCTGCATGATCATTGAATCAAAGCCAGCCTGCACAAGTTGTCACGCGAATGGAGTCAACTCACTAAAATAAATGTTGACTAACTTCAAATTTTTAAATGAGTTTGCTTCCGTCATGTTTGCACCCATTCTTTATTGCTTCCTGGAAATATTTATGCAATCAAGTTGTTCTGGATTAATGTTTGCAGAAAGTAAATTTCAAACTTGCATGGCTGAATAGTCATGGAAAATGAATTTTAAATCTATATGAGTCTGCGCTGGAAATGTTTGCATGTACACGCAATCAGGGAACAGAAACAATGCCATGTGTTTTATACGAACACTCATAAGTAACAAACACAGTTCAACTAGCAATTTTTGAATGTCCACAGATAACTTATTTAAGATCCATTTATAGGGTTAAAAGAATTCTCCTTCAAATTGTTGAATATTGTTGGAAAAACATAATTTGAGGTCATCACAATTTGCTTGTGGATGTTACATAAGCAGGAAAAAAGTGCATTATTTACTCTGAATTATTGTCAGCTCTAATAGTTAGTAAGGGTGAGATTCTCACCTCTGCTGGGGACCCTTTATGTTCAGTAAAAGTTGTCTGGAATGGGTAGGTGGGCTCTAAAAAGCCCTGGATGTGACTGAGTAAAAATACCCCCAGCACAGCTCCTCAGGAGGTCCTCACAAGCCCTGCTTTAGGGGGTCTATTGGAGGTGGGGCTGGAGTGGGAGGGATGTGCTAGGGGTGGAGCCTCTTTAAAGCAACCTTTGCCTTCCCTCCCTCAGGCTACAGATTCTCACCCCAAAAGTCAACACAATCTCACACCTGACATGATGGTTTCAGTGATAGGTATTCACATCATAAAACTGCTATCACATTAAGTGCTAATTAGCAAACTTCTTAGTGGTTTCAGAAGACAGACCAAGGGTTAAACCGTGTATCTCACGAAGATGGTCCCTAGGATCAGGCATCCTGTTGGGCCAGTGTGGGAGTTTGCACTGCTTCTGCCCTTGTCTATGTGGAGTCATAAATTCCTTCACATTCTAGGACTATCATAAATACTAAATTCACTATTTTTTATAAAAAGTAGTTCACTTTTTAACGAGAAGCAAGATTATTTATACTCTAGGAATTCTGCTAATATTGGGCCAAATCCTGTAACTCTCACTCAGTCCTTATAAAAGCAAACCGGTGTAAAAGTGAAAAGTGAGATTACAAAAAAAATGGTTCCTATATTTTACATAAAATATGCCTTGGCTGTCAAATAGTATTTTTAACTTTATAATCTTTTGTTATTTTGAGATTACGGTAGGCTGACTGGGCCTGATTTTCTTTTCATTTACCGGTCTTTGACTTCAATGGAGACATTTCTCATTCACACCCGTCAGAGCGTGAGGAGAATCAGGCCCAACTTGTTTTGGTATTTGCTTGGTAATGGTCAGGTAGCTTTAGTGGTTTTTACTCTGCCTTGTAATTTCTTTGCAGCATAATAAAAACTGTCTTTAGAAGATTGCTACATAGATAATATAGAAAATGCTTGTGATACTTTTATGCACAGGGAGTTTAATACTTGTATGCAAAAGTAAATTGATTGCAGGCAATTCTGTGCTTGAATACCCAGGAGTTAAAGGGATAACAACAATAACCCCTGGGATTTCTTCTCAGATGTGGTGTCTATAAAAACTTACTCACAAAGTATCATGCACAACAAAGTATTGTTCAGTTCTGATGTGGAATCATAGAAACATTTTTTAGTTTGGGAGGGAAAAGGAAACTCAAGAGACATTTATGTTTCATGTTTTACATTTTGTAAAATGAACAACAAAAAATGTATGACTATGTGAATGCCTCTGAGGTTGTTTGAAATGCAGGCAACATGTTGTCAAATGTGATGCTTAAAGAGAGAGAAAAGAGAGAGTTGGTGGATTAGAGGATAAAACACGGACTTTCCACCTTTGACACCATGGTCTGAGTACAGCTTGAGATAATAGTGAAATGAATTTGGTGTATTGTCACATGGTCCTCAATGAAACTGACACAAGTCAGTTTAAATGACAGCTGAAGTGTGTCAGATTGTAGCAAGGAAACTATATTTCCTCTTATTCTTAAAGAATAAGAGCTAATTCTCATGGGAGGAATTTGTGATTAGAATTAGTCATTCGCATGCCAGTCTGGATGTCTCATTCCTAGGCTTTTCAGGCATATTTAGGCTTGAATTGTAGAAAAAAATACTAAATAGGCAAAGTATTATTGCTTCTCTTTCAGACAGGAGATGATGGTATTTAATTACAAACTAGATTTCATCATAGATTTGTTGGTTCTGGTAGTGAAGCCTCTCCCCACTTTGGCTGAGATCAAAAAGACGGCCCTGTGGCTAAATCTAATAACCAATATTAATAATACATAGTATTGGTGGTGATGGCCAGGCCATTCCCAATCATTTAACAGAGCCAGTTTCATCCTTATGCTGGGGTAAATTCCAGTCCAGGAGAAGAGCAGACAGCTTGTACCTGCCTTATTCAGTGGCAGCTGGGGGCATTGTGTCCCCGGGCACAGGGTGGGGAATCCCTAACTTGTGCCTCTGCTTCGATGTAAAAGTCTAAGTGAAATTAATCAAAATGATAAAGTTGAAACAAAATGTTTTTACCATATCAAAATGAAATGTTTTGACATTATTGAAATGGAATGAGAACCTAAAGATTCATATCAACTTCTTCCCATCAATAATGTAGTCAAAATCAACATGTTCCTGTTTCAGTTTCAATGAAACTGCAGTTTTTGATGGGAAACTGCTCCATCAATTTTTTTTAACTAGATCTAATGATGAATGTCTACAAACTCTTAAACTGATAATGTACCTCCAGTATATAAAACTCTTGAGATCCAGTGAATTGTAGTTCTGCATCTCTTTGGGGCTTTTCGAAAACTAATACAGAAGAGCTTCTGCACACCTCTGACAATGGTGAAAGAATATCAATGGAGCAGAAATTATTGTAGGTAAATTATGATCTGCTATTGTAGAGACCAAGCTGAAATGAGCAGGGGGTCAATATTGACCTTATTTATGTTTTATACAGGTTTATATTATGCCTACTACTTGGCATCTCATCTAGGAACCTTCTCTATTATTTGTATTGTGGTAGCACCCTGAGGCCCCAACCAAAATTAGTGGCCCTTGTGCTTCATTAATGTGAAGGAGCTCACCTTTGCTCACATGGGGAAGAGTCAGGTGCCTCCACTGAGTGTCTTCTGTGGGATTAGGATCTGTAGCTGGGGAGATGGCAGGCCTGAAGGATGAGCATTACTTTAGCCAACCTCCCCTTTCAACCCAAAGCCTGGGTGGGGGGTAGTATAAAAGTTAAACTATCCTCAAGGGTATGTCTACACTACAGGATTATTCCGATTTTACAGAAACCGGTTTTTGGCAACAGATTGTATAAAGTCTTCAGGAACACTACTCTGTTTAAACGGCTGCAGCAAGGGATTTACTTCCCAGACCAGAAAATAACCGTTGGGGATGTTGAAATGCCTATAGTTATCCTTGGGGACCCAGCCTACCCCTTAATGCCATGGCTCATGAAGCCATACACAGGCAGCCTGGACAGTAGTCAGGAGCTGTTCAACTACAGGCTGAGCAAGTGCAGAATGGTGGTAGAATGTGCATTTGGACGTTTAAAAGGTCGCTGGCGCACTTTACTGACTCGCTCAGACCTCAGCCAAACCAGTATTCCCATTGTTATTGCTGCTTGCTGTGTGCTCCACAATCTCTGTGAAAGTAAGGGGGAGACCTTTATGGCGGGGTGGGAGGCTGAGGCAAATCGCCTGGCCGCTGATTACGCGCAGCCAGACACCAAGGCGATTTGAAGAGCACACCAGGAAGCGCAGTGCATCAGAGAAGCTTTGAAAACCAGTTTCATGACTGGCCAGGCTACTGTGTGAACGTTCTGTTTGTTTCTCCTTGATGAAAACCCACCCCCTTGATTGACTCATTCTCTGTAAGCAACCCACCCTCCCCCTTCGATCCCAGCTTGCTTTCAAAGGAAATAAAGTCACTATCGTTTAAAAATCATGCATTCTTTATTAATTGATTATAAAAAGAGGGAGAGAACTGACAAGGTAGTCCGGGTGGGGTTTGGGAGGAGGATAGGAGGGAAGGAAAAGGCCACTAAAAAGTTCAAAGTAATGACAGCCTTTTGGTTGGGCTATCCACTGGGGTGGAGTGGGAGGGTGCACGGAGCCTCTCCCCCCCCCCCCCGCGTTCTTACACGTCTGGGTGAGGAGGCTATGGAACATGGTGACGGGGGAGGGAGGTTATACAGTGGCTGCAGTGGCACTCTCTGCTCCTGCTGCTGTTCCTGAAGTTCCACCAGACGCCGGAGCATGTCCGATTGGTCACGCAGCAGCCCCAGCGTTGCAGCCTGCCACCTCTCATCTCGAGTGTCCCTCATGGCCTCATTTTCACTGGCATATTTCCTGTACTTTGCTACCGTGTCCTTCCACTCATTCAGATGAGCTCTTTCATTGCGGGTGGATTCCATGATTTCTAAGAACATTTCGTCTCGCGTCCTCTTTTTTCGACGCCTTATCTGAGATAGCCTTCGGGATGGAGGAGGGAGGCTTGAAAAATTTGCAGCTGCGGGAGGGAGGAAAAAAAGGGAGAGAAGTATTTAAAAAGATACATTTTACAGAACAATGCTTATACTCTGTCACGGTGAACAACACTATTCACATTACATAGCACGTGTGATTTCGGTACAAGGTCGCATTTTGCATCTTAATATTGAGTGCCTGCGGCTTTGGTGTTAGAGAGCACAGACGCAGGTCCGGGCAACAGAATTCAGCTTGCATGCGGCCATGGTAAGCCATTGTCTTTTGGCTTCTGCAGCTTTCCTACAAGCAGCCCCCTCCTTTCCCACATACCAAGCAAAGCCCGTTGAGTGCTGCGGTTTTCCTGTTAACTTGCAGCAGCAGAAACCAAACTAATCCCCCCCCATCCAATTCTCTGGGATGATCGCTTTATCCCTCCCCCCCACCACGTGGCTGGTATCAGGGAAGATCCCTGCAGAAACCAAACTAACACCCCCCCCATCCAATTCTCTGGGATGATCGCTTTATCCCTCCCCCCACCGCGTGGCTGGTATCAGGGAAGATCCCGCCCCTCCCCCGCTTGGCTAACTTCAGGGAAGGATTTCTTTTCAGCCACAGGCAAACAGCCCAGTAGGAACGGCCACCTCTGTCTCCTTAATTAAATTCCCGTATTTCAACCAGGTTACCATGAACGATATCACTCTCCTGAGGATAACACAGCGAGATAAAGAACGGATGTTGCTTGAATGCCAGCAAACACCAGGACCATACTCTGCCAGGCTTTGTCATGCAATGATACCAGATTACTTGCTACTAGCATGCCGTGGTCAAGTGTCCTACCATGGAGGACGGAATAAGGCTGCACTGCCCAGAAACCTTCTGGAAAGGCTTTTGGAGTACCTCCAGGAGATCTTCATGGAGATGTCCCTGGAGGATTTCCGCTCCATCCCCAGACACGTTAACAGAGTTTTCCAGTAGCTGTACTGGCCGCGAATGCATCCCAAGTCCTCAGGGCAAATTAATCATTAAAAAAAGCTTGCTTTTAAACCATGTTTTATATTTACAAAGGTACACTCACCAGAGGTCCCTTCCATGGCTTCATGGTCTGGGATAATGCCTTGGGAGGGTTGGGAGGGTACTTCAGTCAGGCTGAGAAAAAGATCCTGGCTGTTGGGGAGAACGGAGTGCTGTGTGCTCTCCACAAGCTCGTTGTCATCCTCCTCCTCCTCCTCTTCCCGATCCGCAGACTCCTCAGGCATGGCTGAGATTACCCCCGCCTCGGAATCCACGGTCAGAGGTGGGGTAGTGGTGGCGGCCCACCCCTAGAATTGCATGCAGCTCAGCATAGAAGCGGCATGTCTGCGGCTCTGACCCGGAGCGACCGTTTGCCTCCTTTGTTTTTTGATAGGCTTGTCTGAGCTCTTTAACTTTCACGCGGCACTGTAGTGAGTCCCTATTGTGGCCTCTCTCCATCATGCCCTTGGAGATTTTTTCAAATGTTTTGGCATTTCGTCTTTTGGAACGTAGTTCTGCTACTGAATCCTCTCCCCATATAGCGATCAGATCTAGTACTTCCCGTACGGTCCATGCTGGTGCTCTTTTTTGATTTTCGGACTGCATAGTTACCTGTGCTGATGAGCTCTGCATGGTCACCTGTGCTCTGCACGTTGGGCAAACAGGAAATGTAATTCAAAAGTTCGCGGGGCTTTTCCTGTCTACCTGGCCAGAGCAGATTGCTGTCCAGAGAAGTCACAATAGTGCACTGTGGGATAGCTCCCGGAGGCCAATACCATCGAATTGCGGCCACACTAACCCTAATCCGAAATGGCAATACCGATTTCAGCACTACTCCCCTCATCGGGGAGGAGTACAGATATTGATATTAAGAGCCCTTTATATTGAAGTAAAGGGCTCCGTTGTGTGGACGGGGGCAGGGTTAATTCGGTTTAATGCTGCTAAATTTGAGATAAACTCCTAGTGTAGACCAGGCCTCAGACTGCACTGACTTTTCCATTACTCTCCCCTCCTGCTGTGGAACCTTGTAAGTTGTGCAGGGACAGCTGCCAGTGTGGCTTCTGAATCTGAGAGCTAGAAGAGAGAAGCAGGAATTTCACAGCCAGGTTAGATTCATAAAGACCTTCACATCATTGGCCTGGCTCTTACAAATCCTTTGGGATCTACAGGTTCTGTGGGGTAAAATGTCCCATTTTGGGAAGCAGGGGGAAGACGGAGAGAAGAGGAACCCTGCTTTCCTTCTGGAATGATTTGGGGGAAACTCAGTGAGTGGATGCTTTAATCCCCAGGATACTTCCAGCAGGTTTTTCCATGCGTGGGTGGGGAGCCACCAAGCTCAATATCTAAGTCAATTTAATGGCTGAACCAATCAAAACACTGCTCCCAACTGGCACAAAATCACCTTGCCTTGTTGACAAGGTAAATTAAGGAAAGGCCAAAATAAATAAACCTTGCTCATCTTGTAGCACAAGTTCTGCCGCAATGATGTCTTTGATTCTATTATACCAAGTTATTGATGTAGATGCTTTGAGTTTTTTGAATGATTTAGACATAATGTGACAGCAGCTCACTGCAGGATTATTGAACATCTACTGTACATTAGGACTGGCATTATGAACAGGCGTGTGTGCTTTAGCCAATAAGAGAACAGCTTATATCCAAAAGTGTTTTTAAAAATACACTGTGCTATTATGAATCAGCTTGGTTCTAAACCATTTAATTATAAAAAGCTTCTTCATCAACTTTAATTGTATGGGAAAGATTCCATTTGGTAGCATTTGCAATATAGATTTTACAAGCTGCAAAATTTAAAACTGGATGTGAACTTCCCCAGAGTTCGGGCATGCTTGGCTTTCAGATACCACAGGGATGGGTACATTATGAGAAACTAGAGAGAATAGAAATTTGGAGCTGGGTTTTGATTCAAGACTCTCAAATAACTTTTAAACTATATTAAAGCAAAACTAGAATGGAATCAAAGGGAACTGACAGTCAGCAATCATTAGGCCTAAAATTGAACCTGCCAGCTTGTTTGGTTTACAGGCATGCACAAGCATGTTGGGCTGTCGCTCCACATTGCAGCGCCATTCTTATGAGCAAGCACGGTATTAAAATAATACTTTTGTACTTCTACAGCAACTTTTCGTATGAGGATCTGAAAGTGTTTTACAATCATTAATTAATTAAGCTTTATGACACCATTGCAAGTAAACAGAAGGATCACTTAGATGCAACCACCTCTGCAATAGAACACAGCTGTTTACAGCCCATAAGAACACTACACAGAAGAGAGACAATATGTTCACCAAGAGAAAGCTTGTTTCAGAACCACATTGCTGTTCGCAAGAATGGAGCTGTCAGTCATGAAGGAAGGGACACCTGACATGAATTTGTAACCAGTGAGTGCAAACAATCCAGCATCCTGCGTGTGGTGTTGGTGGGTTATCAAACTGAGAAGGTGGGACTTGAGTGATGGTGCAGCCATTGCAATGAGGGACAAATATTCCTTCAGAGTCAAGAAATCAGTCACAAAGCCCTCTAAATTTTTCATGTTACATTTTGAGGCTTCAAGCCCTTGACAATATCCATTTAAAGATAATTTTTTGACATGACATGGCCCTTTTCAGTGAAAATACATCAAAATGAAATTATTTCAGAACTACAGATCTGTCCAAATGAGGCTATCAGCATTTTTAAACCATCAGCCATTGGTGATCCTTCCCACACTAGCCTTTCAAATCATCAGACTAAATATCTAATAACAAAGTTGGGTTCAGGTACAAATGTTTTCTGTTGAATAAACCAGCCTTTTCACTGAGTGATTTTGTCCATTCATCCTATTTCAATTACTTCATTGTGGTAAAAAAATTTACGTTGTGTCTGCAGGGTGGCCAACTAAACTTGCTACCCTTTCCACTGAAGCTATCTTATGTTTATTGTTTAACTTTAAATGACCTTAAGACTATATAGGGAAAATTGGTGTTGCTGATGGTTAGTTCTAGATATAGCCTGGAGATTGTGTCTAGCAATTTCTTTTATGGTGAATATGTATTTAGCATTACAAAGATTAATTCTAGGAATCAAGCTCTTTAATTTTGATAAACATATTAAATATGTAAGAGAAATTGCTGTCCTTTTAGGAATATTACAAAATGAAGACCTTTGCTCTCCATAGCTGGTATTGAATGTGCTGGTACATGCATTCACACCAGCTGCACTATGTACTAATGCAACTCCTTGTTGTCTGGTCTTCCTGAGAATGCATTATATAGATTGCGGTTGGTTCACAAAGAGGCTGCCAGGGTCATGACTCACACTAAGATTAATCATTACGCTTGGGTTAGCTTCATTACTTTGACTACCCATTACATTTAGCAAAGATTATGAGATGTTGCTTTTAACTTACAAGGCTTGGGCTAACACCCACTAACCTCAGTGACATGCTCTCATGGGTATGTTTCTTTTGGAAATATTAAGTCTCCTAGAGCAGCAGAGATTCTCTAGAGACTGTGCCTTCAGCAAATGCCTAAGGAGCAAGCCGTCCATCATCATGTAGTATGGTGTATAGAATGGTATTTGGGATTCTTTCAGTTTTTAACTTTCTTACTCTGATGTGCAATGATTTCTTCTGAACACATACTGTCAATGCCGATTTTTTAAAATGAAAACAGTGCATAGCAGATGTGCCGGAGTGTGTGTGTGTGTGGCGGGGGATTATCAAACCCTGCACAGGGTGGACAGAGTGGGGTTGGAGGGCCATGGGGGACCAATGGGTGGCATCCTTGCCACATCGTCTGTCTTCTTTTCTTCTGGATTTCCCTTGGCTGAGGGGTGATGTGGATCCTGGGGAAGCAAACAATAAGCTGGGTCAGAGCAAGCAGGGCAATGAAATGTCCAAGCAGTCAAGGGTGACTACAACGTGGGAAATTGGGGAGGCTGTCTTCTTGATCTATGGGGGAGATATTGCAGAGGCCTACTTGGACATAAGCCCTGTATTGCTTAAATATATAGATATAATCAGGCTTGGTTTAACTATGACAAACAGTTTAGACTGAGGGCAGCAACACAAACTGGGATCAGGTGGGACATACCACCTCATACGCTGTGGTTGGAGTGGATGATGCCACAAGGATCCAAAGTCCACATGGACAGTGGCCTGTTCATTCCATAGCAGGCATGACAGGCCTCAAGCATATAATGACATTTTCTGGGCATTCAAAGAATGCAATTTTTTTCATAGCATCTGCAAATTTAGGTATGCTTGTGAAATGTGCTTTGGGGCCCTTCCCGCCTGTTCTTGCCAGAGCAGAAGGGGAAAGTAGCAGTGAGGGAACAGGATGGGGAGTAGGCCAGGTGCCACTTGCAGGCCCATGGAGGCAGGAGCAGGATCTGGGGAACAAAACACAAGCAGGGATGGGGGGCAAAGGTTTAGGAGTCCCTTTACGGGGAAAAGAATGCATGTGATGTCTAAAAATTTGAAGTCCTTAGGGGGAATGGGCCATATTGTAAAGGAAAAGATAGCATGGGAATTAAATGAGAACAGGGTTGCAGGGCCATTCAATCAGTTACCTATGCAGAACTTGGATGGTAAGGTCCCAGCAGTGGGTGGTCTGGGGACCAGAATGCGAAAGGGATGGCGGGGGCTGACAGAAGCCCTCCGGGTATATATTGAAATGATCATGGAGTTACCTGCACAGTACACTTTTATCTGCTTGGTACTTCCACACAGTTAATAATAAAATTGTGGTCTAATTAAACCACATCCAGTGTTTCCTGTCCTTCCTCTAGCATAGACAGACAGTGACGTATAGGGTAAAAACATCTGCAGAACCATATATATTATTTAATACCAAGATGCACCCAACTCTCAGAATTATCAACATGTATTTCAGCCAATAGCCAGCTAACGACAAGCAGTTTTTTAGAAAGAAGAGTAGCTAGTACTACTAGTTACATTGAGCATGAAACTGAGAACATTAACCAAGATGGCATTTCCCAAGAGAAACCCACAACACAAATTCAGCTAACAGAAATGAACAAAGAAAGTCTAACTCTTTTACTTTCCCTAAAGCTGAGCCTATGAGGTCTTCTCAAGCATAAAGGGGGGAAAAGCCTCGTGCACAAAAGACCTTTGAAGGACAATTTGGCTAAATGTGCCCATGGTATTCCACATCAGAGATATAGAAAGGAAAGTTAAGGTTGCATTAAAAAATATATATGACATTTGCCAGGGTCACAACAAGATCATTGTTGTAAAGCATGATTGCCCAAATATAGGGTTAAAAGTCTGAAAGAAATTATTTCTATTATCTTTGGTTATGTGCTAAAATGATGATATATTTTAATTGTATACAGTCTCATACCTCATTGAGGCACTGAGCCATAAATGCAACTATATATATATCCGCACAAACAAACAAAAATTGGTTATGAGGGTCAGCAGGGTTCCTAAACGGGCTGACAGTCATCACGTTTAAAAACACCTTGGAAAAAATAAACTTTGTGAAATTTTGTATTCTGAACTGAGGAGGTGGTGGATTTCTCAAGGGAACAAATTCCATATTCTAACAGCCACCACAGCCATAGTTTTTGCTTGCCAACTTTTGACATGACAATTGAACCCCTAAAAGGTGGGAGGTCTCAGAGTAGAGATGCTCACCAAGACAAGGCTCACATAGGAAATCTCAGATATAATCATACCCTTTCCCATTAAGTGGCTGCAATCCGGCAGGGCTATCTTAAAACCAATCTGCCATTTTATAGTACTGTATAAACAGGGTGTTTATAATATGGTAACAGCTGTTTAAACCTGTGAGTAGTCATGCTGTACAGTCTAGATTGTGTAAGTGGCAGAGAAGACCTGCTGGAAGCCCTACTAAGAGGGCATGAATGTAGTAAAGCCTGGAAGTACACGGGGCATGTATAACTTTATAAAGTCATCATGGGATAGTTAAATATACAACCTGGTACATAGATGCAACGGCCTCCACACACTATTTCATACCACGTCCGATGCATGGGTCGCCCTTGAAAGGACACGGTGGAAAATGACATTGTTTCTTAACCTGGGTAACCATTTCTGAAGGTTCCCTCTAATGAGGTGGGACATGAAGGATGATAACATTTCTGCATGATGATGATATACTGGCCTTGAATAAGCCCTTTTATTCAAACAGCCTATCTTTGCTTCAGTATATGTTGCCTTAGGAGAAAACACCTAATCCTGATATCATCAGGAGTTGTGAGCACTCAGCATCTTCCAAGAAACTTATTCATAGTGTGAGGAGCTATCTAAAGCCCTGTACAGCTGAATGGGTAGCTGAGGACAGATAATGGGGCTGCATGGTGGATAATGACATAAAAGGACTCCATGCTTGTAAAACTGGCTCTCTATTAAAAGAACTATTTACCGAGATGTTGCAATTGAGCTAGCATTCTAACCATATGCCTAAAGACTGACTTCCTGGTGCCTCCTCCAAATTCTTCCTCCTGCAACCTGTGCTCCTCCCTCCAAGTTCCATGTAGGTTGCAAAAAGGGTTACCACCCTTTGTGTACTGAAGAAGGGGGTTCCATACTGGTCATTTGCAAGCTAGTGCATATATGGGAGGTTTTGGTGTGGACTTATGGAGAGGCATTAGTCTCTGTGAAAGCATATAGTCAGGTGTTGACTTAAAATATAAAGAGTAAGGAGCAGTGACCCCTAATCCAGTCCATGGACTGAAGTAACAACTGTGAATGGTCAGCATTATATATCCTGGTCTTCCAGCAGACTGTCGGGGGAGAATCTATGCTGCTCCAAGTTCCACTGAGTGTTCTCCATAAATCCCAATGTCTTGGGCTTTATGTGGTAGAGGTAAGTTTTAGCCATAATGAATAGGAAAATTTAGGAACATTAACTCAGGTTCCGTCTGCATCTTTGACTCCTCCCCTCTTTTTCATTAATTACAAACAGACATGACTTTTTTTTCTTTGACTGTATTTTAATACTGTTTTTAGTTCAAGTTATGTACTGTCATTCTATTGTGCAATCATAAGTTAATAAAACAATGGCACAGCATGCAGCCAAGTGGCTGTGCTTTTTGTTTTGTTTAATGTGAGCATTTGGTGTAAAGAAAATAGGATAATGTGTATTGGAATGTTTCTTTACATACATTAAAGGTCAAGTTTTCAGTCCAGTCTTAACTAGATCTCTCTGTAGGACACTTATATGTATGAGACCCAAATAGTGCCCATGATTTAGGGATGTGTGCATCTAAGTGACCTTAGTTGTGCCTGCCAAAAAGGAAGCCAATGTCTGAAAATCTGGCTCTAAAATGTAATACAGGCAAAAGTTCTGCTTCCCAGAACAATTAATGGACTGGTAGGATTTAATACGAGAGCTGAGAGAAGAATTGATTTTTCAGTTTGGGGGCTGAACTGAAAAATCTGGGGTGAAAATTAGATTAGGTACTGAAGCGAACAGGAGCAGCTAACAGGGGAGTTTTGCAAGGGACTTTTCCAGGTGAAATAAGGGGGGATATGATAGGGGTCTATAAAATCATGACTGGTGTGGAGAAAGTAAATAAGGAAGTGTTATTTTCTCTTTCTCATAACACAAAAACCAGGGGTCACCAAATGAAATTAATAGGCAGCAAGTCTAAAACAAACAAAAGGAAGTATTTTTTCACACAATGCACAGTCAAGCTGGGGAACTCCTTGCCAGAGGATGTTGTGAAGGCCAAGACTTTAACAGGGTTCAAAAAAGAACTAGATATATTCATGGAGGATAGGTCCATCAATGGCTATTAGTCAGGATGGGCAGGGATGGTGTCCCTAGCCTCTAGTATCAGGGGGTAGCCGTGTTAGTCTGTATCTACAAAAACAGATTGATATCTACTCTGGCGACACCATCAGAGGTCCCAACCACATCCATGAATTGACAGCTCCTCATCCATTATTGGGAGTGGACTACATCCACCCTGATTGAATTGGCCCTGTCAACACTGGTTCTCCACTTGCGAAGTAACTCCCTGCTCTCCATGTGTCAGTATATAATGCCTGCATCTGTAACTTTCACTCTATGCATCTGAAGAAGTGAGGTTTTTACCCACGAAAGCTTATGCCCAAATAAATCTGTTAGTCTTTAAGGTGCCACCAGACTCCTTGTTGTTTCCCTAGCCTCTGTTTGCCAGAAGATTGGAATGGACGACAGGGGATGGATCACTTGATGATTACCCATTCTGTTCATTCCCTCTGGGGCACCTGGCTTTGGTCACTGTCGGAAGACTGGATATTGGGCTAGATGGACCTTTGGTCTGACTCAGTATGGCCGTTCTTATGTTCTTAAGTTTTTCACTTTTACTTGACAAAAAAATAAAGTTGTTTTGGGTCAAGCGAAATGTTTCATTCTACCCAAAACAATTCTTTCTTTCTTTCTTTTTTTCTTTCTTTGTTTTTGTGAGGGGGAAAACAAAAAATAAAACACACCCTTTTTTTATGAAACAATTTTTTTTCAGTTTTTTTATTTTGTGCTGTTTTCAGATGTTTTTCACCCTTTAAAAAAGATTAGTTCAATTTCAAAACAAAACACCATTTCACAATGAAAAGTCAAAACATTTCATTAAGACATGGTTGAAGCAAAACATTTCAGAATTGTCATAATGAAACATTTCAAAATGATCAAAATGAAACTTTTTGACTTTTTAAATATTAGTTCAGGTTGTTTTTTGGAGGCATTGTGTTCATCTCTCCCCCACCCCCTCCGCCCGGAAACTGTTCACCGAAATTGGCCCAAATTCACAAACTGTTTCAGTTCCCCCCAAAATGCATTTTTGGTGAATTATTACTTGCTCCATTTAATAGCTATCAGAAATATAAATATGGAAATAAAGGAGGAAGGGGGCATGTTAAGCAGGAAATACTGTGCAGCAGACTGCTAATTAATCCTTTGTTTAGAGAATTAGAAAATAAAGTTAGCAAGAGGAGTAAAAAAATGCAACTGGAGATACAGCATAGAAGATGATGAATAGTTGGGAAATGGAATGGATGTTATGGTGCAGTGTGTGGAATGAATGCTGGAGTAATTTAGTATGCCATGTTAGTCCTTTTTTTTTCTTTTTTTTTTTTTGCTTGGGGCGGCAGAAATGCTGGAGCTGGCCCTGCTGACAAGTACCAGACTTAAATACACCAGAAATGTATATGAAACTTTAATTTGCCAGTTATGTAGTCACCTGCCGCTTTGTCTAACTAAAGAGCTCATTATTAACAGAGCCAGAGAAAGATGCAGGTACGTTTATGAAAGGAATCCAGAAAGCTGCCTTTTTAAACTTTGGTAGATGATAACACATGCTATAGAATCAAATGTCTTTCTTTATGCTTTTTATGACACATGCTATGAGCTTTTACTAGGAGGGGGAAACAATTTAGTTTCCCCCCCCCAAAGAACTCGGGCCAAAGTATTCCATGTTAGAGATGAAACATCAATTCAGCCATTTCTGTGTTATAGAAGAGTGGGAGAAAAAAAACCTATTTTCCTCCAGAAGTTCAGATTGAAATATCAGTGTAAATCCATCAGGTGAGAAACAACAATATAAATTTGAAAAATCCCATGGCAGCCAGGACCCAGAGGGAAGAAAGGAAGAAAGGAAAATCCTTTTTCTTCCCTGCTGCTGCTGATCGGCCCCCTCACTCCAGCCCCACCTCATAGCAACACAACCCAGCTTGCACTGCTCTGTTCCCAAAGTAGGTACGTCTTCAAGACACTGTAGTAGCCAGCACTCCAGCATCATGAGCCCCTACTCTAGGAACAGTGTTTATTTCCATGAGTAATCATGCAATGGAACTATTCAGGTATGTTTTTGCAGATCAGGTCTTACAGTATTACACATACACCATAAAATACATAGGATGTGCAGTGTGGCCTTGCCTTAACCCGCCCCCCCCTCCTTTTTTTTTTCTTTTTCTTTTTAATTTCCTGACTTTTGCATGCTCTTCTTTTTCTCCTGGTAATTGATGTAGAAGAAACTTTTTTTTTTTTTTTTACAAAATGTGAGTTCAACTTGACCCTGATTGTGCAGAATTTTAAGTGGTGGAAAGGTGTGCTTCTTACTGAGAAATAGTTGTTAGGAATGGTTGCAAAGTTAAATTATTTTATTTCTACAAAGTGGCCTTTTATGAGGCTGATATGTGGGCACATGTATGTACATGTATGTGTACACATATGAGGGAAACCTACAAGCAAAGAAAAAAAGAAAAGAAGGTTATATATTTTTTTATTCGTGGTTTCAGGCTGGATGGGTGATCATTATCAAATATTGATAAATGTTGGTAATACTGCATTAGAAAAAAGCTCTACATCAGGGGTCGGCAACCTCTGGCACGCGGCTCGCCAGGGTAAGCACCCTGGCGGGCCGGGCCAGTTTGTTTACCTGCCGCGTCCACAGGTTCGGCCGATCGCGGCTCCCACTGGCCGTGGTTCGCCGCTCCAGGCCAATGGGGGCGGTGGGAAGCCATGGCCAGCACATTCCTCCGCCCACGTCACTTCCCGCTGCCCCCATCCCGCAGCCAGTGGGATCTGTGATCGGCCGAACCTGTGGACGCAGCAGGTAAACAAACTGGCCTGGCCCGCCAGGGCACTTACCCTGGTGAGCCGCGTACCAGAGGTTGCCGACCCCTGCTCTACATTATATGTGTTAAGAGACTTTACCATTGAAATATATTTATTTTTAATACCAATCCTTGAAAATAATTGGTTGTATTTGATCTAGTTATTTTTAATGAATGTTTCCCATATATACTGTGTATGGCTTGATCCTGCAAAGCCTTACTCATGAGAGTAGTCAACAGTCCTCAAAGATTTGCCCATATGCAATACAGCCTCAGTTATTTGAGTGTCATGGGAGACATTAAATAAGTTCATATAGATGAGGTTTTCAATAAAGGGGACATTTTCAATGCAATTACTAGATATGGAGGGACTTGACCATCTTTCCGATGACAAGAAGTTTCAGAAAATTTAGCTCTGGAAACCTTAAATGTGTACTGCACAGTGTATATTAATGGCAGATTGAAATCAGGTGGACTCTGAAATACACCTATTTCTTAATAGTCTTTCTCATGAAGTTTTGGATGCAGTCCCAGCTCTTTTGTTTTTTCTCTTTTTTTTTAAAGTTGTACAGTCAGACTTTTACAAGCCCTTAGTGCACTGCTAAGCTAATAAGCTATCTCTGCTAGTAGGAGTTTCATCATTGACTTCAGTGAGAGCAAAGTTAGTTCAACTCTGAACACCTTTGAAAATCCCACTCATAATATTTAGAGTTACACCATCAAATAAATAACAATGTAAAATTTAGAACCCAATTCTAACATCAATTCATAAAAAATCTAGAAGTAAATAAGTTGTAAAAAAAATAGGATTCCAACATGTACTGAAAAAGTCTACGGAAAACAAATCCAAGTCCTGCTTAGAAGAATAGATTTGGAGATACCTCAGGAAGTTTCAGATTGATCAGATTTAAATTATCTCTTTAACCTTACTCTGAAGGCACTTTAAAAGTTGGGGCTGAGAAGTCAAAGATATTTCAGAGGCCAATATTCCCTTTTCTTAGCCCAGTATGACTTTATATAGCCAACAGATGGTGCTACAGCAGGAAGCACTCAGTTCTCTTCTTCCCATATGGTTGTACATGAACACTCTTGAATGCATATGGCACTGGCTCACTGGTTAGAGTGCACTGATGTCTCGGATCTGCAGTTCTCAGGTCTGTAACTTACAGCATAATATGAGCCTATCATCAGCAATTCTAAAAATCAATATAATTTTACTATAGTTTTCTAGAATGCCAATAATTGGCAGAAATAGGGTTATGCCACTCAAAAACAATGATATATTTAGGTTTCTAAAATACATAGGTTTCTCATACTTTGATGTTGGTTATGAATCAAAATATTAATGTTTGCGGGAAGCTAAAGTTGATTCATCAATTCATTTTTGCACAGAAATGAGCAGTCACTTGTTTCCTAGGAAACATGAATCTGTGCATATGTAGCTCAGAATGTGCACCTGAATGTTTTCCTTCAGACCGATACAGTAGAAAGTCTGTCTCAAGGGATCCAATAGTCTTAAAACAGAAGGACAAAAGAATATTGGAAAGTTGCTATATAAAAATCAGATAACTAGCTATGCTGCCAAAAATCATAGGAAAAAGGGAGAAATAATTCAAGAAAACAGAGAAAACTTCCTTTTTGTCTATCCCATCTAGGAATTTTGAGTTTTTGTAGTTGCAAAACTATGTGCTAAATTCCCTTCATTATGCACATTTGCTACCTTACCTACCTCAGCTCATTGGTCCATCTCTACCAGGATTACTTCTAAAATTCTCAACTTTCTTAGCAGCTTTCAAATAACCACCATTGTTTTTGAAATAATAGTGAATACTAGAATTCATTTAGTATGACTACGTTACTTGCAAATGGCTTAACCACTCATGAGTAATGTATTCATCCCATATTCTTGCCAATAAAACCTTTCTACCACACCCTCATATTCTAACTCTATAAATGTCTATATATAATAGTAAATAAAACACAATTTGTCCATTATATACTGTGAATCATAATGTGACTGGAGTTGTATGGCAGTGTTTAACGTGGTTCTACTCTGAAAGTGACATGGGTAGGATTTTCAAAAGTGATCAGGGTACATAAATCTACCCTTCACTGAACATAATGGGAGTTTTATCATTGAATGCAATGGCAGCAGAGT
The DNA here is from genome assembly GCF_028017835.1 of Emys orbicularis. Classification (NCBI taxonomy): domain Eukaryota; kingdom Metazoa; phylum Chordata; order Testudines; family Emydidae; genus Emys; species Emys orbicularis. The sequence continues at coordinate 198,707,164 of NC_088685.1, forward strand.
TAGGCCAAATGCTGAGGACTTTTGAAAATTGCATGCTATGTTAATATGACACCATCTTACTCATCAGATCTGCCTCCTGTGCATATTCAGTCACTGCTGCTGACCTTAGTGACAGGAATATGTGTTAACTGATTCACCTTCTAAACAAGTAATGTGTCCATAAAAACAAATAAGTAGAATAGTGTATTCTGTAGTAATAAAAAAAATGGAGATGCAAATATAGCTGGAATATAGATGCCAAATTGTGTTGGCCAGTTTGATTGTCAATACCAAATAGGGCTAGTTGAAGTTTACAAATGTTTGGCATCAAACATGTAAAATCAGACTGGATGTTAATAAGCTAAGAAGATACCAAATTGTGCTGTTTGCACTTGAAGGTACTGAAGTGACTCATTCTCAGTGTTAATGCTTTTGGTAAAATGTTTTCTTTCTCATTTCTAAAGAAGGAAAAGGAGATCTAGCAGCAGCGAATGGGTGAGGCTCTGACTAATCCATGCCTTTCCATTTTATGTTCTGGTAATGCAAACAATCTGAAGCGATTGGAATTGAATTACCTAAAAATTGACTCTAATTGCCGATTCAGAAAATCCCATACAAGTTTCTCTGGTAGTCCAGCCTTAGTTTAACACTGGAGGAAGACCATGGGTTCTGAACTAAGACTCTTGATTTCTGTGCTGGTTTGGACTGAAAGATTACATTAACTCCCAGGGACTGAGTGAGTAGTGGCCTACTCTGCTAATGACTGCTGCTGAAAATAGACATTGAGAAGGATCCACATCCTCTTCTCCCAGTTAGGTAGGTCTACACTGCATAGGTAGTCCAGGTGCTCAGCACCCCAGATCTGAGCATTTGAGTTAGCCTAGCTTGAGTGTGAATGTTCCCACTCCAAAGCCGTACCCATGTTACTGTGCCTCCACTACTGCTGCACTCATCTGTGTGTGTCTCAGGGCATATCCCAAAGTCCTTTGTGCTGTCACAAACAATCTGACAGCAGTAGCCATGTTCATATCCTTCCTAGATGTCAAAGCAATCCTATCTAGAAACAGTGCTGCTCTCCTCGAACGGTGAAGGGGATGGAAAAAGAACCTGAAAAAATGTTTACCCCATCCAAACCTGTCCAAGTGCTGCACCTGACTGTTCATTCAGCTTTTTCATGGTCTAAGTATAAGGAAAACCCAAATACATTTTGCAATTTGGAATGTTCACACACTCCTCAACAGAGGCAATGGACCTCAGCCTAGAACCGTTATACTTGGTAGAGTACTGGCACTGTACAGTATAAATATTGCTGCACAGTGCCAGACAAATCTTGCTGGTGAGTTAGAGCTAGAAGAAGTGAGTGCTGTTTACGTCTTTCACCGGCAAATCTGAGGGTTTACCATCCACCCTTTGACTGCCTGCAAATTTGAATCACTGCTGAAGGGTTTTAATGACAGACTTGTGCTCCACCACATTGGCCTTGCTAAAGGTTATTATGCTTCTGTCATCAGCACATATGCACCAGCAATGATTCATCCAGACAAAAATAAGGAGGACTTCTATCAAACCCTTGATGGCATCATCAGATGGCTCCCATGTAATGATATGCTGATCATTTTCAGTGATTTCAGTGCCCAGGTTTGTATGAGGTCTGATCCAAAGCCCACTGCAGTCAGTGAGAATCTTTCCATGAACTTCAATGGGCTATTGGTCAGTGTCTTAGGAATTTATTTTGGCTTCTATTGCGTAGGCACCCGAGTGCCCGAAGTCAAATAAAACAGTAATTCAAGGTACCATTTCCCACCCCGCCCCCATCACATAGTAGGGAAATATTTTATACATCTTAAACTTCTCACCTCTCACCTCTGGAAATCTTTCATTGTTACATTGTGGGGTCTTGGTTTATACCCTAACCTAGGGTACCATTCCACAGAAGTAGGATCCTGGTACAAAATGAGAAAAAAAGAGCCTTTCCCATGAGAGAGTAAATGGGAAGAGGAGCTGCTTCACAGAATATGATCACAGGAAAGTATGTGAGTTGGTCAAAGGGAGAGGGATCTCCTTGCAGACAAGAGGCATTGGGTAATTTTTTCAAAAACACTTAAGTGATTTAGGAACCTAGCCCCCGATTTTTAAAGGTGTTTAGGCACCTAACTCCTATTAAAATCAATTTAAATCTGGCTCCTAACTCCCATTAACTTTCAATGAGACTTAGGCCTGGTCTACACTGGGGAGGGGGTGTCAATGTAAGATACGCAACTTCAGCTACGGGAATAGCGTAGCTGAAGTCGACGTATCTTATTTTGACTTACCTCCTGTCCTCACGGCACAGGATCGACGGCCTTGGCTTCCCTGTCAACTCCACTACCGCCGCTCGCCCTGGTGGAGTTCTGGAGTCGACGGGACCACGTTCGGGGATCGATGTATCACGTCTAGACGAGACACAATATATCGATCCCCGATAGATCGATCGCTACCCGCCGATCCGGCGGGTAGTGTGGAAGTACCCTAAGTCTTCTAAGTTCCTTAGTCACTTTTGAAAATGAGACTTAAACTCCTAAATCACTTAGGTGCTTTTGAAAAATGTACCCGTTGACATTACAAGGTTTTTAAAGGGTTTTTACCTACTATGAAAGATTCAGAGTTGGGGGTGAGGGTGATTCAAGCTAGATTCAGTAAAAAACAAAGGCTCACTAGCAGTTACACTCAGGCATGAGTTTTTGTTTGGTTATTTTTTTTTTTTTTTTAAGTATGAATTTTAAAAGAAGGAGAATTTGTTTAGAGTAAAAGAAAACATCAGACGAAATTGTCCTTTTTAGGTCAATCTCGATGTTTTTGGTTGTATTAACATTGAGAAGTGCATTATTTATGAGGCTGTTCATCTGTTTTAAGACCCAAGTGCTAAATTAATTTTGGAGGAAGAACAAATTACAGATAACTCATCTGTAGTACAGGTTCAGTTACAGGATAATTTCTACCTATGCCAGGTTATCCATCACCAAGATGCCTCTCACTGTTCTACAGAACCCCACGACACTTGCATAAGACTGAGGGGATGTTATAATAACAAGTGAGGTCATGAAAGTAATTAGGTGATTTTTCTTTTTCTTTTCTCTTTCTACTTTTTTAAGCGCCTCCAAAGTAAATATTTAGTCAAAATCAAACAGGCCCCACAGGTCAAATTGCCTTTTACAGGTTTTTGTTTGTTTATTTGTTTTTGTGGTTTGTTTTTGTTTGGTTTAGATCACTTGTATAATAACAGTGCCTATTAGTACCACCACAGGTGGTTTTAGTGGCATTGATTGAAAAACACAGCAAAATATGAATGTGCATCTCCTCAGACTGAAAGCCGGTATTTTGTTTTTCTGGTTCATCTGGATTCTGATTCAAAGCCCACTGAATTTCATGACAGACTCTTCAGCAACTTCAGAAGGCGTTGAATTAGGCTGATAGTTCCTTAATTTTGAATGGGTGAGTGAGAGAGAGAGTGATCTTTATAAGGATGTTTTATAAAACCCTCCTCAAAGTCATGCTGGATTATACAGTTCTCACAGAGGTTTTTCTTCCTCTCCTTTCTTTACCACAAGTTCACATCTTTAAGCATAGCGCCCCCACTGGGATACTGTAAATTAGTGACAGTTCATAAACTGGGGAACAAAGGCTAAGTTTACTTCAGGTGAAATAAACTGCCTCAGTCACCAGGGGAGCATTTGGACTTCCTGCTGGGCAAGCAGCTGCTCTTCTCCACAGGCTGTGACTTTCATCACTTGTGACACATAATGCTGTCCATCTACAACTCAGAACAGATAGAGAAGTTTAGATGACCCACATTCTGTCCATCCCAGTGGGAAGGACTCTGAAGTCAAAGCAGCTGAAAAAATCCAAACAAGGGAGCATCTTTGAGCTACTTTGTTTTTTGGTAACCCCCCCGGGACTTACATGTATTCTAGAGTGATAAATGACTGAGGTTGGGAGGAGAGGGAGTGTAGCTGAGGTAATAATCCTCCTTTGTAGAGGAAGTAGCTTGTGACAAAGAACAAAAACAAAAAAGCCCCCAAATATGTAGAATTTTAGCTTTTCATCCATCTAAATCTCATCTGCTCTTTTGCCCACAAGCCTTTATTAGGATATTTGCTAGAGGCCCTGAATTAAATCTTATTAGCTGTTGCCCACAATAAGTGATAAAGATAAATCAATTAATCTATGGTAACTTTAAAATAAAATCAGAATCATCTTCCTAGTTTAAAAAAATTGTTATTACAATAATAAATACATTAGGCTTGTTCTTCCTTTGAAATAGATACAGATTATTTATCTTGAGAAAGGGCCAAGCACCAAAATATTGGACCGATTTCTTTTTCTAGAGTGTTTCACTTGAGGATGCCATTTGCACAATGCAGCTGCCTTACTTCTCAGGCTTACAAAAGAAGCAAGGCCACATGAAGCCCATGAATGGGGTTATAATTCAACATGTATGATTAAAAACTTTTATTTTGAATGCTTTGAAACTTTCTTTTGTCGTCAAGTAGTGTGTAGTGGCTTTGGGCTTTTGTATAGCAATCTTTTATTACATATAGCCTTATGTACATCACCTGTAGCTAAAGAAAGTTCCACACTTCAGATGATCATGTTGATTTTGTAGCTTTTGTTATCACCCCAGCTTACACAGGCTTCCAGGAATCTGAGCAATATGCTTTCTGTGTGTCAAAGCTGTTGCTGTTTTCTGTGTTTTAACTACCATTCCTTCTCCACACTCTGCTTTCTCTTGAAGTCCCTGTTAGCATAGTCTGTTAGCCTCTCCTCCTCAGATTCAGGATTCTGAGATTCAGGCTCAGAACTGCCACTGAGACAGCTGCTGTGAGTCCCACACACTCGAGCACATTCTTGTTATCATTAAAACAGCCCTTTCTGGTTCATTCCGTAGCCGGGGAGAATGGGAGAGGCTCCTGTTGATGTTAATCAATGCCTATGATTGTTCGCCTCAGTTTGTCATCTAGCATTAACAGTGTGCCCTTCTTCAGGTGGTGCTCATTGAATGGTTTATAATCTCATAGAAGCAAAGATGGCAGCATGTGCTTTTCAACCAGGTGTTCCGGTCGAAAACCGAACATCTGGCAACCCTAGCTGCTGTTCTATCTCAAGTTTGGTAAAAGGGAACCTGCTAATAAAACAATACATTCTAGTTATTTCAGAAATATTTGCCTGAATTTGCAGAATGCCCATCAAATATCACATGCTAAACACGGATAGACCAGTTAAGGCTTGCATAGGAAACCTCCAAGGAGCACTTAGGTGAGACAGAAAGTGTCGTTCTTGTGTGAGTAGATGGCATTCTTACCCCTCTGAATAAGTAGTGAACCAGTACCCTCTCTCTGTATCAGGGGGCTTTGTGCTTCTGGAGGTGCTATCTATAAAATGAGATATAGATGAGATAAGCTCTTTGTCACTTTTGTTCATTAAAAATCTGAAGGCACTTTCCTGAAGAATAGGATACTATACCTAAATTACCTGTATGTTTCCATTGGAATTGACCTGCTAGCTTGAGCTGTTGAATACTGTGTTGTGAGCTATTAAACAGCTGTTGTATTCCAGCCCAGAGGTGGCTGGTTTTTTAAATAATTAGCTTTAAATAAAATGTGCTATTGAAATGGAAAATATCATCATGGTACACCATTTTAAATAATAAATGAAAGATTTTTTTTTTCTTTTTTAGGTCACTCATAGACCTGTCATGTTCTGTCTCTGGAACTTTGAAAACTACCACATACCTGACTTTCTTAAGGCTGGCTTTATACTTGCTCTGAGGTTCCTTGTTAATGCTCTAATTTTCCAACATGGTGCTGGCTGTGACAAAAGCAGGGCAGGAACTGGCTGCTGTGACTTCGGGAGACCAACATAATTTCAAGAAAGGTATGTTTTTAATTTCCTATTTGCTCAGCACTTTCTTAGCTTCTTGGTTTGGAGTATTCAGAACTATTGCTGAAGCAAATTGCATTGTCAACATTGTTTGCAAGTAGAGCTAGAACTAGGTCACAAATCTGTGCTTGGCGCTAAGGACACTGTAAAGTTTGGGGGTGTTTGAAACTGGGTGTTTTGATTTGGGCCAGTTTTCACTGTAGATGATCTCCAGTTTATTCATCCTAGAATTGCAGTGCATGTTAGAGCTCAGGACTTTGTGCGTGGCGTGCACACCATCAGCTTTGTCTTTTGTCTTTTTTCCTATTGTTTGAGTTTAAGATTGATCTTTGTTTCAGTTATGATCTTATGTGCACATTATAAGAAAGGGGAACAAAGTAAACATAGTCAGTTTGTTATACTGGGGGACACCTTCAAAGGCACAGAGGGCAGCTAGAGGCCTGGCTCCCACTGAGGGTTGATGGGAGTTGGGCCACTAGCTGCCATTTATGCCTTTGAAAATCTCCCCTATGGTGACTAGTCAACCAAGTCCAGACTACACCCCCAGTCTGACAGAGTGTTGTTGATGTACCTAGGTGGATTCAACATGGGCAGGAGTTAATCATGTGATGGGTGAAATGATGAGCATCCCCACTGTCACATGCCCCAGGGACAGCTTTCCCCCACAAGGAACTTGAGTGATATTCTGACCTTGATTTTGCAAGCTTGTGTGGATTGTGCAACAGGGAGTGCAAGCTTGTTGCTCTCCCGCACAAGTCTGAGTAGAGGCGACAAATCAGCACAAGTAAGCAAACCACTTGGAGAAGTCTGATATTAAGTGGAAATAAATCTTAGGCTCATGATGCACGCACTTCTCTGCTCTCAAATGTGCAGAATAAAAAAGGAGCCCAGCGAGGGTAGAGAGCGGGCACCGCTGAGGCTATATCAATTTAAGGTGACCTTCAGCATGCAGATTGGGTGCCTAGCTACTAATTCACTATTGTTCCTGGTTGTACTCAGGCTATAGGCATTCCTCATGTCAGTCTGTCTGCACGCTCCATGATGTAATTGAGGTTCTTTGTAGCAGTGTTACTGTGATGGGGTCTAAAAGACAGATAAGGAGTCAGCTCAGTGAGTAGGAGATGTGAGCTAGTTCTTACTAACAATGGGAGAACCATCAATGCTTTGAAATTTGAGGTAGGTTTGAATAAATATCCAAAAGTACAGATGCTTATTCAAAGTTTATATAACCTGCCCAAACCTTTGGAAAGGGTTCCAGTGATCCCTTGTTCTGTGTTCTAGTCTCCCTTCCAGCAAGCAGCCTTTGGTTCTTCCCAACTAATTTAATTCTTGCAGGAGGCCTTGAGGATTTTGAATCCTCAATACAATTTTCAAAAGTCAGCAAGCATGCTACACTCCTGGCTCTTCTGAAGATTGCTGGGAAGCCACTTCAAGGATCTTTGAGGTTGTCCAGCAAGATAACTTTGCCCTTCTTCTCTGCTCCCTCCAGATTCCTTGCTTAGCATCTCCTGGGGGAATCAGAAGTGAGAACAATGTGTGAACTGCCTGCTTCCCCAACATGGCCCAGAAACTCTCTGCTAAGTTCTGCTGCTTCACTATTGTGAACCCTTAAGCACTGTGTCTGTCACTCCCCAGGGTAAAATGGGGTATTCTTGAATTATTTGATGAGATTGGAGAATTCCATATACCTTGTAACACTGTGGGGTGTCTTAGCTCAAGAGTGATTAAATTTTAAATAGACGGAAGCAGTGGCAAACAGCAGAGAAGCTTCTGGGTCACATTCTTCTGCAATGGGGGAATGGGCAAGCCACCTATGATAGTTTACATAAGGCATATTTGTAGTCGCAGATCCAGCAATGAGCACACCCACCTGAAGAATCAGGATGACAAAGGTCAGTTTCTGAAATCCATAGAGAAGCCTGCTGGTCACCCTTGACGATCTTTAACTTGGGAAGGATCCCACCTGGAAGAAGAAATAAATCTTCCAGTTATTTCTAAAACTCTGGAAGGAGAATAGCAGGCTGCTGTGCCTATATACAAACAGACCCATGCATATACAAAGCAATGCTCCACCCTAATCAGGAGTGAGTAGGGGAAAATTGTAAGAACTCTTCTGTCTCCCTTCAGAGGGAAGGAAACGAAGGTCACTTAACCAAACATTGCAGAACCTCTAATGAGTTCCTAGTTATGATCCATGGAGTGATGGGAGTCTTACTTTTTCTGCACTAGTTTACCTGTGTCTATTTACTACATGCCAGTAAGAACATATTCAGAGCGTTAAGAGATGGCAGTGGACTGGAGAGTCGGTAGTTCACTGAGTTGTGAAAGACCATAATTCCAATCAAAAGGTGTGCAAATGGAAAGCTTCTAGCTCATTAGTTTTAAGCCAGGTTGGGTAATTGTAATGTAAATAGGCAAAATACCAAGTGTGACTTCATTTTTGGTTTTTAATTCTTAAGTGTTTACACATTTTCAAGTCAGAGTGATATGAAAAACATAGATAACTAAATAAACAGAGCAAGTGCATGATTAATGTTTTAAAATTAGTAAACTCTTCCCATCTCCAACATTCCTGTGACAGATTGGCTTTGCAAGTCTTATTTGTATTCCTGCTTTGCGAAGCTGTCTCTGTTTTATTTATTTACTACACACATTCTTTTTATGTCCAATGCATCTTTTCTGTTTAATTCACAGGAGAGTTTTGGTCACTGGCAAGATCATTAAATTATACTAATATATGTTTAATTAAATGTTATTACAAAATATGTATGATAAATTATTGTATATGAAATTAAAAGCAATCAAAAGGCTGAATATTGCTGCAGCATGAAAATTAAATTAACTGGATGAGTAAGACCAAGTGTAACAATGATAAAAAGGAGACATTCATAGAAGTTTTTTGTGCTTTTCTAGGAAGATACAGTTTACATGTTTTACTGTGATCAATAGTGTCAATTTTTTATTAGTTATTATTTGTTGGTGTCCACTCTACGCTAAGCACATTCCATGAAAAAAGGAAATACTATTCCTGCCCATAGGAGCTTCTGCTGACTATTTTCCTGACACTTAAACAATTGACTATACACCCTGGTAATGAAACGTAGTTTTTTCATGTCTGGTTCACCACATGGAACCTGTTCCAGGTCAGTAATGACTGAAAGCTGTTACAGTCTGATGAATGTGTAAGGCCTATGTGTAAGGAGTAGGTGGCCTCAGTCCAGTTGCAAGTAGACATTAGAAAACATCACAAAAATCACTGCATTTGGCACTAACTGGCAATCTCAGCAGAGCGACCAGTGACTCAAATCCTGATTCAGCCGAGACCCGTCCTACTAATGGAAGTTAAACACATGCTTATGTGCTTTGATGAATCCGGGGTCTAGTGAGCATGAAGACTGCACTACCTTCCCAGCCCTCAAGGTTATGAGTACAGGTCAGAGCTGAGGTGTGTTGGGAGGGAATTCTGAGTGGCTCATACTGTGCATGTTCTGCTGGCTAAATATGGGACCACAGTCTCTGGCTGTGCAGCACTATTCATGTTCAATAAAAACACTGAAAGATATTGAAATTCAAGACTTTTAAAATGTGGGTTCAACTTACTCATTTATAGATATTATTTTATTTCAATGAATACAAACATTTAAAAGTGCCTTCCAGTGCTCTAGATAATTTTTATAAATATTAAAAATAACAATTATTCTCAACCAGTTGAACTTCCCATGGCTATGTCAGGTATGGAAGGCAGTATGGCCAAAGCATAGGTTGTTGGACCTGTGATCTATTCCTGGCTCTGCCATTGGACTACTGGGTAACCTTGGCAAAGTCACTTAATGGACTTGTGCCTCAGTTTTACCATCGATAAAATGGATATAATGATACAGACCTCCTTGGGAAAGCTCGTTGACATCTGCAGATAAAAAGTGCTATATAAGTGAGAGGTATTATTTGTATAAAAATAGTGTGTATTCTACAGTGATGGTTCAAAACACAACATCTTACAATAATGGTTAATGGTATAGGGCCACAGTGTACTGTTTTTTATTAGGACAATATCATATCTAATTCTGATCCTGTGACCCAATTTCAGTAAAATAGGGCAGAAAAGAGAGAGAGAATTTTTCTATCAATATTTTAAAATAGAGATGGGCATCCACATTTGGATCAGCCCTCATTCTCCTTCCTATTTGTGAAATGTTCACACAACTCTAGAATGTAATTCTGGTTCCACTGAAGTCAGGGGGAGTTTGCCATTGACTTCAGTGGAGCCAGGATGTCAACCAAAGTTCTGATTTGTTGTGTGAGTTACAGTGAGCCAAATCGTGAGGGCCTTACTCAGCTCTTACTCATTCCTTATTGAGGGCAATACACTCATTGACTTCAAAACTGAGTTTCAAAACCTCAAGATTTGACTCAGTATTTAACGCTCTTCCCTCGCCACTCTAATACTGCTGAAAGAGTTTTACAGAATTATGAACACCTCAGGAATGGAGGTTCATACCTCTCAAATGCTCATAACTCTGAACAAAACGCTATGGTGGTTCTTTCAAAAGTTTACAACTGAACATCGGATTTAATACAGCTTTGAAACTTTACTGTGCAGAAGAAAAATGCTGCTTTTAAAGATCTTAATTTAAATGAAACAAGCACAGAAACAATTTCCTTACCTTGTCAAGTCTTTTTTTAAACTTTCCTTTTATTTTTTTAGTAGTTTACGTTTAACACAGTACTGTACTGTATTTGCTTTTTTTTTTTCTTTTTTTGGTCTCTGCTGCTGCCTGTATTTCTGATTCCAAATGACCGGTCAGTTTGTAACTCTGGTGTCTGTAACTCTGAGGTTCTACTGTAGTTGTCAAATGCACTAATGACCTGGCAGAGTTTGAAATTCAATTGAGAAGGTGTAGTTCACCGAAGTAATATAATTTGCTGTATTTATTCCCCCAGTATACATTTAAGGCCGATCATATAATTCATTTTGTGTTTCACTTTTCGTTTTCATCACAAATGCTAAACACACTATCATCTGGGCAAAGAATTACAATTTTCAGTGTTTAACAAAATATTTTTGAATGCCTCAAAAAATCCACAAGCCCGATATAGCAGCACTCACTGTGCCATCTGTACACACAGCACATAGTGCACCCTCCTGATTAAAAGAGTATTTTGCTACTATCTAACCTGCAGCCTGCTGTACTAAGTAGCTGTAGCAAAAACCTTCTGTCTAATCGAACCTTATTTAATAAACAATGTTATTGATGCCTGTGAGACAGCTGTACAGTGCTTGACACAGGGACATCACAACATTCATTGGATTTCATTAATTGGCACCCTCGTTCATCCCCTACATGCATGGCAACGTTGAGTCTTTTTGGCCTGGCACACAAGACCGAAAATTGAATTTACAAAATCAAACTGTAGTTATATACATTCCTTGATGTCCTCCCAGGTGAGCTACTGGGCTTCCTGCTAATAACTTCTAAAGCAAGCAAACTTTAGCTAATTATGTGCTAGTTTATTCTCCCTTGCTCAATTTTGGCAGGTTGCTTCTGTAAATTATGAAAAATAAATGTGAAATATGCAGATGTCTTTTGTTGGAAGCAGATGTTTGGTCCTCCTTGCCAGAATCTAATCAGCTGTTTCCCCTGAGTTTTTTCTCTTCCCACTCCTAATATTGTCCAAGAGCTGTTTGAAAACATGAAAGGTTGTGGACTGTAGATCACAAACAATAGGATTCTGATGTTTCTAAGTACCTCACTTAAATGTATTGGGGTAAATTCAGACCAGTATCTCCTCCAGCAGAAATCATCTGGCAGTGATCCCCCAAGGCACAACATTCCCTGAAGACAGTGACAGAAAGTGCTACAATCTCCCTGACACTGAGGAAGCATAGAGAGAGCCAGCATAATTCAAACAGTGGGCAGCACTGCCCGGTAAGGGGCAGTGTCCAGCGTAACCAGGGCAAATACTGATTCATTATATCCCCCACCTCAGGCTGTGCACTCAGGACAGCTATGGAGCTCCAATACAATTTTAAAGTGGCTCTGCTGTGGCAGAAAAGCCCGAGGTAGAGCAGCTAAAGCATTCTACCTCCCTCCCCACTTCCCGCCCCATCGCAAATCCTCCTTCTAGAATACGGAACTCAGCTGGCACGGGGGAGGTACGCTTACTTCTCCCTTCCCCAGTTTTGGTGACTGTCCATTTACTGTGGCTCAGTGGTTAAGAAGAGAAATTAAATAATAAACTAACTGCAGGTGTACTGTAGGATGGTTATGCCAGATTTGGAAGATCCATGCTCTCGTATACTTTATTCTTACGTTTGGTGCTGACCCACTGTGTACACCTCAAAGTAACCTAAAATACATAATTATGCCCAATAGCAACTTTATTCAACATACTTCCCTTGCCATGTCCCAGTACAATTCCTTCTCCAGGGAATGTTTCCATCTAACAGCATCATTACATTTAGAAAATACTATGCCATTTATGAAAGGATCCAGATGAACAGCACTAGAAACTGAAGTTTCCTCTTTCTTCTTACCAGTATAGCAAGCTCCACAGAGGTCCAGTAATATTAATAATTATTACTATTTATTACTACTGTACTTAGCACCTACATAGCACCTTCAGTCTAAGGATCTCAGAGCACTTGGCAGTCATGAATTAATTTAAACTTCCGGCACTCCAATTGTGTAAGTATTGTTATCTCAACTTTATAGACAAGGAAGCTGAGACACAGAAATAGGTTAAGTGAGTTGTTCAAGGGGAAGGATGGTTTGGGGCTTAAAGCCAGTATGGGGACATGTGAGAGCCATGTTCTGTTCCTGCCTCTTCCACAGGCTTCCTGGGAGTATTGATCCTGCCTTATAATGCAGGTTCCTGCCTTGCCAATGTGCTTCTGTCTTATTCCACCTCTTCAGGGGAAGGAGGCTAGTTCAATCTCCATATCCTTTCATTTGTTTGCCCTTAAGAATTTACATTCTTGACTGTGTGTTTTGTGATATGAACATCAGTCTACTTGAACTAGACTAACAACTCATTTCACAGAGGACACTGAACAGCTCCTTGAGTTGGTAACAACTTTCAGTCGCTACCATCCTTTTGGGGTTGGAACCTAGACATCTAAAGGTGCAAGGCTCTTGTGGCCTATGAGCAATTGCTGAATGACTTGTGCTTCAGCAGTGTTGTTGTGATTGTTAAGTATCAGGGGGTGGCAGTGTTAGTCTGTACCCACAAAAACAATGAGGAGTCCAGTGGCACCTTAAAGACTAACAGATTTATTTGGGCATAAGCTTTCATGGGTAAAAACCCCACTTCTTCAGATGCATGGAGTGAAAATTTCAGACGCAGGCATTATTATACTGACACATGAAGAGAAGCTATGATTGTTGTTGTTGCTATTTATATTGTGATAGCGCCTGGAAACATTGATCAGAGATCCATTGTGTTAGGCACTATAAAACCAAGAAAAACAGTCTTTGCTCCAGAGAGCTCCCAATCGTGGATTATTACGAGCAGTAACATTTGGATAAGTAGACAAATGGTGAAGACAAGGCAGCTGTAAAGATGGGTGCATTTTATTATAAGTCCACCAGAAAAGTCGTGGAATGAAGGGCGGGGGGGGGGGGGGGAGGGAGGAATAGACTGACAATTCTTTGCAAGCTTCAACCTAGAGGTAAAAACATACTTTTTTTTTCAGACATTACCAAAGCATTTGTTTAATCTGCTTCATGAACAAATATTATTTTAAAAAAATGAAACTTCATAAGGATTTATGAATATATAGACCTTTGATTATTCAAAAAAAAATGTACAAATCAAAATAAATTTGCCTAAGCAATTTAAAATAATTAACCTTTGACAAACCTCCCTTTTTGGTAATGGGATAGTAACTATATGAATAAAAGATAAGTCGTGACATTCAATGAATTACAATATACATCCCATAAATTATGGGGTAAGATAGCAATATAATCTACATTTTTATAGCACTAAAATGTCCTGAACAGTAGCCCACAGTACCTTTCATTTTCATTTTAAATTTGGTTGCCATGTTCAAGCTTTACTTATGCTGTCAATTTTTTCTAATTTATGTAAATGATATTAAGTGTTTGTACTATGATTATGATGCCTATAGTGCAGACCCTCCCCCTTCCAAAAAGGGAGTGTCCTCTGTAATGCAAATCCATGCTACAAAGGGATTCTCCTGAGCTATAACAATAAGTACAAATTATGATTCTGGGAGTCTCCTGCTCTACAACCAAGTACAATGCCAATAAACCAAGGGTGTAAACCACATGAGCATATGGACAAAAGATGGTCTGAATGGCATGATTATGTTTCTCAGGCCATAATGAATTCATCCCAAGGTGCAACGGCACATCTGTTGTAACAGCATTCATGATAGCAAACACTATAGTTAAGGTTGCAGTTGAACTCACATTATAGCCTGTTTCTTTTCACTTACAACTTGCTCCAAAATAGTTCCATTTGGACTGACTCTTCACATTAGACCAACGATGATGATTTTTTTTTTAAGGAAAATCTGTTCAACTACTTATAGATTAGGCCAGCAGAAAAATATTGTTTTTTTCCTCTTTAAAATAATTCTTAAGAATTTCTTTGTTTACAGATAAATAAAATACAGTTGTTTTTAAGAACTAATCCAACTCTCCTTAAAGTCAATATAAAGACTCCCATTCAGTGGTGGAACTAATAGGACAACTGCCTCTCCCACCCAGCAGTCTTTAGGTGTATAAGTGGTGCAATTCACAAGGGGCCGGTGAGCGAGCCTGTCCAGCACTCACCTGGCAGCAGCAACTCCTGTCCCAGAGACTGGGACTGCCTCCCTGCTCCGGGAATTATGACATGGCGCACACATTGCACTTGTGATTCCATGCACCATGTTGCAATGCCACACACTCAAATATGGCCCAGCCACCCCTCCATCATGACAGAGGGGCAGCCAGGCCAAACCTGAATGGTGCTGCGACCCCCTGGGTCAGTTTGCAATGCCAGGAGTGAGGAACTGGGTCTAGCCTCACAGAAGAGGAGCCACCACTGTGGCATGAGTGCAGGGCGGGCTTACTCTCTAGCTCAATGACCAATGACCTATCACCCCTGCTGGTTGAAAACTTGACTCTGCCATTGCTCCCATTGACTTCAGTAGATATTTGATTGGGCATGATTCTCTACTCTGTTAAACCGGTGTAACAAAGTAGAGAAACAGCCTCTAAAACTCAGCTACTGCAGGTGGATAGACCTCAGTGAGTTATAGTCAGTTTGACAACTCACAGTTTTATTTAACAGTAGTGTTATAAGTGATTAAATGTCCACATTTGTGTGTACAAACTTCCACTTCAAACTTTCTGTTAGGATCCGAGCTGAACAATTGTCTCAGCACTGTGGAGTTATGCAATTAGTGCTTTAGTGCTGCAGCTCACTATTTACTGTTTTTCTATCCTCCTCCTTTCCCTCCCCAGTAAACAAACACACAAATAAATCAAATGCCATAATTTATGTTAATGCAAAATTGAGTTTGCAAATTTAAACCCAAAAAGTCAGGAGATGCTAATAGCAGCTTCCCATAGTTACATTAACTTGTCCACACGGCACATACTGAAACACTGTCAATTACTCTAGCATTAATATGTTGTATGTGCTGTGTGAGCAAGTTAATGGGAACCAGGAGAACTCCTAGGAGTTGCATACCATGATTCTTTTGTGCTTATATTTGCAACCTTCACTTTTCACTTATGTAAGTTAGGCTATTTAGTACATTATGATGCAATTCCACTAAATAGCTCAGAAATCTTTAAACAGCTGTGCATGTCTGCTATACATAAAAGCTTTTACATGCTAAAGAGGGTCTGTGTGATATCATACAGGCGATGAACACTCTAAGAGAAGCTATATATTTCAGTTCGGCTTCTATTTTGCACCCACTGCTGAGTGCCTTTTGCAGCACTTTTACCTGTGGGGAAGATGGTTGAGCTCAAGTATACTGACGTTGCAGTATCATGGGTGCTGCACTGTTTAATGTGCTATTCTTCAAAGGATATGTTAAACCCAGTCCCCTTCTGCCTGTCTCTGGCAGCTGTCCAAGTGTAAGATAAAAATTACATGGGTCTTTTTGAAAAGAGTACCGGCTAACCCGCTGTGTCATGGTCAATTCCCTCTCAATGGGGCAAATGCTGTTCCCAGCACACAGCCTGAATAGCCAGGCTATGCTCCAGGGAGATCCACTGGCGTCAGGGAGAAATAAATCCTTCCTCCAAGATTTCAGAGTAGCAGCAGAGCCTCATTGCAGCCATTTCAGTAGCCTCAGGGTTGCAGTAATTTTCACAGCTGCAGTATACCCAGTCTGTTGGGGGAAGCAACCAAAGGATCAGCATAGTGATAGATCCTTCACCTTTTGGCCCCAACATCCTAGCTGTCCCACTGATAAAAGCATCCTGAATACCGGACCTCAAGGAGACCTCCTCAGTGCACAGGGAGTACATTCCCCTGATCTTGGCCTCCTGTACTCTTGCAGTAGTGATAATATAACCTAGCTTTTATGTATGGATCTCAAGGTGCTGTATGAAGGAGATTAGTATCGTTACCTCCTTTTGTTACAAATGGGAGAACTGAGGCACAGAGATGTAAAGAGAGTTGTCCAAGGTCTCTTAGTAGGCCAGTGACAGCGTCAGGAATAGCACCCACATCGCCTGACTCCTATGCCACTGCCCTATCCATTGGACCACAGAACCTCTGTGCAGCAAGTCCCTTGCCCAGGGCTGCCCAGAGAGGGGGAGCAAGGGGGGCAATTTTCCCCAGGCCCCGGGCCCCTCAGGGGCCCCGTGAGCCCTGGCCCGGCGGCGGTCCGGGTCTTCGGCGGCATTTTGGCGGCGGGGGGCCCTTCAGTTGCTCCGGGTCTTCGGCGGCAGGGCCGGCTCCAGGCACCAGCCGAGCAAGCTCGTGCTTGGGGTGGCAGATTTTACGGGGCGGCATTCCACCCAATCCTAGGGCGGCACGGCCGCTTTTTGTTTGTTTGTTTTGTTTTGTTCGCTGATCCGGCCACCCTGTAGGGGGCGGCGGCACGGAGGAGGGGAGCGCCCTGCTGGGAGCGGGCTGCGCGCTCTGTCTGCCCCAGCTGGTACCAGCACTGCAGCAAGCCTGGCAGGGCAGCCCGCGTCCTTCCCTCCCCACCGACCGGAGTGGCGCGGAGCCCTCCCGGTAGGCGGCGCAGCGGACGGGGCCACGTGGCGAGCGCCCCGCTGAAGCCCTGGCCACCCCCCTTCTCTCTCTTCCCCCCCCGCTCCCTCCTCCTTCCCCCCGCTAGCCGGGACACGTCTGCAGCGCAGGGAGTCCCCCTGCACCCTGGCTCCGGCTGCCCCGCAGGTTTTTTTTTTTTTTTTTTTCCTGGTTTGCCGTTCCGGCTGCGCTGCAGGGTTTTTTTTTTTTTCTTTGCCTTCTTTGCCGTTCTGGCCGCCCCGATTTTTTTTTTTTTTTTTTGCTTGGGGTGGCAAAAAAGCCAGAGCCGGCCCTGTTCGGCGGCATTTCGGTGGCGGGTCCTTCAGTGCTGCCGAAGATGCGGAGCGACTGAAGGGCTCCCCGCCGCCGAAATGCCGCTGAAGACCCGGACTGCCGCCAGGTGAGTACAAGCGCCGCAGCTCCCCCGCTTTGCCCCAGGCCCCCTGAATCCTCTGGGTGGCCCTGCCCTTGCCATGAAGTTCTCTGCACCTTCGGTGGTGAGTGCAGCATTTACAGCAGACTCTAATGTAACAGCTGTGTGAGAGCTATTGTTGAGTGCATAATGGCTGCTCCATTTGTCTGCAGAGTGACATCATATTACCATGTGTTCGTGTTTTTCAGGGAGGGTAGTAGTCTGGGTAGAAATGTTTAAAACCCCTGGAAAAATTACGGAAACATTCCTATATATTTCTGTTTGAAATTAGGACTCACGTGATCCTTCTTGTTTACTATAGAATTAGATTATTTCTTACCAAGCTATCATTCTCTCGGGCAAGACAGAGGAAGATGTTGGCAAGATGGGCAGATGGATGGCAAGCTGCCATGCAGCCTGGAGCGTGCAGTCCATGTTTCTCTAGACCCAGAGGGTTTAGCATGGCACGTTCTGGAGCCTAAGGAAGTAAGTCAACTTTCAGTGACTTATTTTTAATAACCCTCTTTCCTCTCATTTCATGTACTTATTACACGTACAGTTTGAATTGTACTGCTCTTTAAAGAGGCATCATTGTAATTATAAAAGGATTGCAGCAGATTATCACACTGGCATAGTTAAAGCTGCTGAACAGCACATTACTATGAAAATTAGACTTTTTTTAGAGTTTGGACAGAAATGAATAAAGAATCCTACTGCAGAGACATTGATTTTAAACATTAGAGGAGGGTGTCTCTTTCCCAATGCTGCTTACTGCTGGCACCACAAAATATGTGACTGAGACAGAATCAAAGTACAGAAAAGTGTGTTCTTCAAATGTACTTTGGCTAGTATTCCAGCCCACTTCATCAACCTCACAATCATGAAATGGCTGGTTTCTTAAGCTTGCTGCCAGAGCAAATGTTTTACTTCCCAGCATAAGGATATTTTTATGGTTTACATATAGCTGTTTCCAAGGAAAGTGTTATTTACATTGATGAATTCATGTGAGGCCATGAAATAAGCCTCTTTCTTTTCCTAGTGGCAATCTTGAATGAATATCCTTGTTTCTTGTTGAAATGACAAGGGGGAAGGAAGACAGAAGAATTGTTTCATTCTCTCCCATTACCTATTATCTCTCCTTTCTTCACAGAGAAAGGATGGCAATGGGGAGGATTTATTTCAGTTCTATTTTTTCGAGATCTGAATGATATTGCTATTATATTGTTAATATAACTTTTAGATTATGTGGCTTTTGATTTTTATTTTTGTGCACCTATTTGTAAATTGTTTTTAAATAACTTAGTCCTGGGCATTTAGGGGATTGGTAATTAGATACAGCACCTTTCACCTCTAGGTCATTGGTTCAGATTTGTCACAGATCAGTAGTGCCTGGAAGTTGTTATCATGTGACAGCTGTTCAATGGGTATGTGAAATGAGTTGGTGGCCTCAGCTCATTTCCTAGTGAGCAGGTGTCTTCATTACAGGCCAAACTTGAGAGGAGTATTGCAAATCCACTGTTGGTTTAAAAGAGGAGTTATACTTAGGTGTAATGAACAAAGCCACATTTCATAACTTCAAGAGGCAATAGTTTTCTCTATATGAATTAAAAAAATAATTACAGCAAATATATAAAGCCATATCCTAAATTGATGCAAATTTGGCATAGCTCCATTAACTTCAGTGAAACTGCACAGATTAACGCCAGCTGAGGGTCCCCACACAAATGTATATCGCCAAACAAAAACAACATTAAAATAGAGTTAAGATTGAGAATACCGTACCTATCAATAATTTAAGGATTACTGCTATTACAGGGACATTTCAATTAATCCGAACCCGAAAATGATAAATCTGGGGAGTTCAGAGTTAAGATTATATTTTAAAAAATCCGGACGTGATAAAGTTTTGAAATGGACATTTGGGGCACACAAGCAACCTTAACTCTGCCCTGTAGAGATGCCATGAAATAAGCATACAATTGCCGCTAATGCATTTTAGTATTTGTGGCCCCAGATTAGATAAAGCTGATTTTTAAAGACGCATTAGTCGCTGGGTCCCAATGACTCTACTTTGAGGGTTTTCCCTATTCTCCTACCTCAGCTCCTCTTGGCAGAGAAGCCAAGGGAGCAGTTCCATGGGGAGCCTTTCAAGCACAGCTACCGAGGCGAGCATGCAGCCACTGAACCTTTAAGGAGCAGTGATGGTTGGGGCCAAATCATCTACCTATAAGAACTCCTGACAACTGGGTCCAATATCTCTCATAGCATTGATTTATTAGTCAGTAGAATTGTCATGCAGATAAGCTGTAAAGGAAGAGTGATGATTGGTTGAGTTACCTCTAATGTCAGAATGGCCTCAGTAAAGAGTGATCTGAGCTTTGAACTAGCCTGATCCACAGACTGCGTTAGCATAACGATTAGATAAAACAATCATTAATAACTTAGTTTAGATGCAACCTAATTTTTTCTGATGTAGCCTCTGTGTAATATTTCAATGAGTTTTACAGTATGGAAAGTTTAAAGAGTCTGTATTATTCCATTCTTATTATCATTTGGGACAAAAAAGGGCAGCAGACTGTTAAATTGCTTCATTTTTAAAAATTAACCTGAATTCATAAACTAATTAACATATTTACTTGTATTTTCTGAGCAAATTAATTCTATATTTAAAGAGTAAGTGCTGTAAGTTTGGGTAGAATGCAGTGCATTCTTCCTATATAATGTAGAGTTGAGTCTGTGCTGTAAGTATAAAGCTCAATTCTCCTTTAAGTATGGAGCTGTGACTGATGCCTCCATAATTTTAAAAGTGGAAGGTGAGAGATGAGGAACCTCTTCCCCGTAATTACTTTCCGCATAATTCATGTCTTTCTTGTCTGCTTCAGCAACCCAATTCCCTTGTCCTTTTACTATTTTAGGAGCTGACATCTTGTTGTTGTCTGTCCACATACCTTACCACACAGCCATATCTCAAGAAAAAAATGGAGAAGCAGAAAGAAAGTGGGGCGAGAGGGTAGCATGCCAATGTGTTAGGTAGTTCTACCCAATGAGCTGTGTGGCTTTGGGGAGCTGGTAAAGAGAACTTACTGGCATATATGTGCCCTAAAGGCATTGGTTATACACAGGTCAACAGTAAAGAGCGTACCACTATATGTGAAGTCCTGGAAGAGAGGTAGGCAACTAAGTGGCAAGCAAAATGTCATCCCTTTTAAACAATGAACAGAAGATAGAACTGGATGGAGAGGAGAAGGAAGAGAAAACTGTGTTGCCTTAAAGGGGGGAAAAGGTAACTCTTAGAATAAATCAGGTGTGGTAGAGGGAAAGAAAATGGATACCCCTTTTTCTCAGAAGTGCAGATATGACCCATTCTGGTACTAATTACCCAGTGGACCAATACCCCAGGTATGGTGTGGTGTATAATGAAGAGGAGACAGGTAAGTAAGGTGAAAGCAAACAGGTGTATTAGGGATAAGAATACAATTAATAGGGAAGGGGGGAAACCATAAACACAAACCAGTATTACAACCAATAACAATAGTGACAGTGACTTCCAATGGGGCATAAAGCCCAGACCCAGACCCAGATAAATTCCTCCCTTGGCCAAGTACCCTACTTAATCTAGGTGCTGAATTGTGTGCGGTGGTGGTGCTCAGGACCTCAACTATCAGGCTAGTGGAAAGCCGTCAAGGAGGAACTCTGAGGAGTTCAACGGATGGATGGTGATCTCCATGGAAGAGAAGTCCTCCGGAGATGGAACAGCAGGATAAGGTAAGTGTTGAAGGTATTCTCCGGTGTCTTCAGGATATGTGTCACTCTCGTTGATATGGTCGGAACCATGATGAGACCTGTACTGCACCGCGCACAGGCTGCTGCTCAGATGGACAGACCCGCATCCACACAGGGGTCAGTCTTTTATAGATGTTGAGGTGGGAAAAATTGGACTGTTCCAAATAGCAATGCCAAGCAAGTCTAAGGTGATAGAACCTTCAGGGATTTGGGCGGGAAAACAGATGGAATGTCCGGAGCCCAAAGGCGGGAAAATCCAGTCCTGACTAGTTGGGGCTAGCTTAGAGTCAGTGCCCCGAGGTAAACAAGGATGGTGTTCCGAAGTCACATGTCAGACTCCATTTTGTATTTCTTATTTCAATTATCCCAACAACTCAACTGCAAAGGGTTCAAATGTAATATATTTGGCTGAGATGGGAATCATGTGACCCTACATGAAGCAATTATAGAAGATTAAAATGATTACATTAATAAAAGCACAGCATGAATACAAACTTTTTGGTGAATTAAAGGGCCAGGTTTGCTTTGCTATAATTCCTGGGATGATATTATTAATTATTCAGTAGGATTTGGACAACTGTTATGTATTTGTAAAAATGTGTATTCCATAAGTTTCAAGAATTTTCTCATGGGTGTCTGATTCATCCAAAAAATTATACCAAATTGAGTTTTTCGGTATTTGCTGGTTTTTGTATGTTATTCTCCTGTTTTAAAAAGCTTGTCAACTAATCAGTGTGCAGGAACAATGCTATGGGATGGATGCCACACAAGACCAGTCATGGAATGCAGTAGTCAAAGCAGTCTGGCAGGAACAGATTTTCTGAAAATTATTCATGCAGTGTATCTGCCCAATATTTACTAATAATGAATGCACATGAAGGTAGTCGGAATCAGTTCACAAATGATTCAGTGAGCAAAAATGGGTCAGACATTAACTGTACAAATAGTTCAGCTAGGTTTAGGCTTAATAAGTTATCTATTTTATATATGGTCAAGAAAAAAGGAAAGATTCTGTCATGCAGCCTAGCTGCATCCTTGTGTCTCACTGACATTTGGAGGTACAAGGGCATAGCTAAGTGTACCTTATTCACTCACCCAGAAAAAGACACCATTTGAATGCACTCCTTGAATAGGAGGCACAATAATAATAACATCATATAACAGAATGGCTACTGCCAAATCGCTTTAGCTTTCCTACATGATCATCAGGACCAACAATCTGTTAACCAGTCTATTCAATATTTTTTTGTTTCACAAGCATGTTTAAATTTAAAATTATTATTGCACCTAATGAGAGAAACAAACAATTCTAGAGAGACTGTAAAATAACCAGAAAGAGTAAATATGAAAAAAATAGGAAGAAATTGCCTGTTACAGAACTTCATTAAAGTCATTTATTAGCTTTGTAATGCCTAACAATCTGCTGGCTCTAGGATTTTTTTCTATATCGGGGCTGGGGGGATGGAGGGAGGATAAGGGTGGTGTTTCACTTTCATTTGCATTTATGATCCCCGCTGCTGTGTTTATAGCGTTGATGCTATTCACACAGTCTTTGCAATATTAATTTTTAATTTATGATGCTCATTAGGAGACACTTAAAACAGAACAATTATCATTTATCTTGATATATTATTTACTAAGACTTGCTGTCATGGTTAGGGATCTGTGATTAGTGGGAGGGGAATAGAAAACAGCTCCAAAAGGTGCTAGGCTGAAGGGACTGGGGCTTAGAAAGCAGTTGTCACAACCAAAGCTCTGAAGTTCTGATGTCTAAGCAAAAGACTTTCAGTGCCTAATCAAAACTCAGGAGGAACCTTCTAAGATGAGCCTGGAACAGTACTTAATGAACCTGCAGGATAATATTAATGAAACTCACTCTTAGGCCACCAGCTCATCAATTATTCATCCAGCTATAGTCCTGATACTTTGCTGTCTTCCCTTTTTGTCTCAACATGTTTACTTTTTTTTATCCTCATTTTCCTTTCGTGGATTCGCTGACATGTTCCCCTCATAGCATTTCCTTCCTAGGAAATTGTATTTCTCAAAGCAGCCAAACAGGCATTCATAGCAACAAGAATGGGAATCTGAAGATTCTGACATTTGTGTTGTATTCATATAAATGTGCCTGGATTATTAAGATTTAATAAACCAAATAACTGCTTGGACAGCCCCTGCTAATCTTATTTGTTAAAAGCAGCCATCTTGCAACTTCAGGTCATCTGCATATTTCTTGTTTAGTCTGTAAAATCCAGCAAGTTGCAATGACAAGTTGATTTTCGAGCGGTCTAAAATACACAAAATTTCAACTAAAAAATGATGACTGGGAATACAATAGCACCAGCAGAGTCTGCTATTGTGGTGACATTTTCTAATGTAAAAGCCTGTTTATGGTGGAGGATTAAATGTTGTTCACTCACCCTGGAGCTGAACCAAGCCACAGTAAATTGTTCCCAAAGATCTGAAGGTGCTAGTTGTGGAGATCATTACGGCTCTTTTCCTTCACAAAATAGATCTTGTGTCTCTGATAAAAGACTTTACAGACCAGAACCTAATAACTTTTGAATTTTAGACATGAAGACCCATGATTTTCATATAACAGGAATCCTTTTTTATAGGCCAGGAAGGAGATGTGGGAAGTTTCAGTACTCAGTGTTTGTGGGGCTAAATTAGTATCCTCTTGTTTCGCTAGTGCAGGTATTTTAAAATTCCTTGGGAGTTTTTAAAGGTTATCTACCTGGCATTAATAATTTGTTGTTTTGTTTTGGCCTTGTAACCCGGTCTCCAGAGCTCTCCCTTGAAATTGCAGATCATTGCACAGTAAACCAGACTGAGCATGCAAGACCTCAAGGACCAATGCCACCATACACCTTTGCTGAGTCACCCCTGCTCTCCTGAGCTGAAATCTCTGACAGTGTGACTAGTCTGGATGGGAGCCACCATCGGTCTAAGGCTAGATATTTTGGGGTCAGTGGGTCTCCAGTTCAGTAATGTTAATGTGTTTCTTCTTTTTGTTCATTTTTTTTGGTGGTAGGGGTCAGGGGTGCTGGAACAATGTGAACAGTGGGGGTGCTGAGAGTCATTGAACCAAACTGTAAACCCTGTATGTATTGGAAACCACTTAAAGTCAGGGGGTGCTGCAGTACCCTCCGCACCCCTAGTTCCAGCACCTATGGTGGGGGTGGTTGTAAACTAATAATTACAGTTGTAATTATATAGAAGAGAAGAAAATCCCCCTGTTAGAAGTATGGAAGAACTGACACAATAGATTATGATGACTCTTTCAAAGAAGTGTAGTGGAAACAATGCACAGTACTATGACTAGCATTTACATTATGTAGAGCTTCTAATTTTTAAGCCACTTGACAACATTGACTGATTGATCTTCGTAGCACCCCCGTGAGAGAGGTATGTAAGCATTGTTAGCCTCTTTGCTGTGCTGCATCAGAACCTGATTATGAACTGGAATGTAAATGCAAAAGGCATGGGAGGAAATTTTCAGAACACAGATCATTTGCTTAAATTATTTTGCACCCTCTTGTAGATTTAGACCCTCTTGTAAAGAAAACACGGCATAATGACAATGCCTCCTGTGAACAGCCATGTCGAGAAATACTGCAGTACAATAATAGCCCACATTTAGAGCTGGTTTTATAATAATCCCAAACAGTTTATTTGACAAGCATTTCCCCTGTCAATTTATAAAAAAAAAAGTTGTTCACAAATAGATTTTCTTTATTTTTTGAGTAGGTTTGCATGGAATTTTCAAAAGTGTCTAAATGACTTCATAGCCTGAGTCCATTTTCAAAAATAACCCAGGCACTTGGAAGCCTAAATCCCATTGACTTTCAGTGAAATTCAGGGTCCTAAGTCTCTAGATCATGTTTGAAAATCTGATTTTGGATTCTTAAATTATTTACCCACCTTTGAAAATTTGATCCTTTATAGATGGTCAAATAATAATGGTCACATCATTTCTTTCATCACTGAGTAAAAAAAAAATGTTTTAAAATAAATTCTTGCATTATCCAACCAACTCTACCTTTTCTACTCCTGTAATCTAAAAATTGAATCATGGTATAGCGCAGGGGTGGGCAACCTTTCAGAAGTGGTGTGCCGAGTCTTCATTTATTCACTCTAATTTAAGGTTTTGCGTGCCAGTAATACATTTTAAAATTTTTAGAAGGTCTCTTTCTATAAGTCTACAATATATAACTAAACTATTGTTGTATGTAAAGTAAATAAGGTTTTTAAAATGTTTAAGAAGCTTCATTTAAAATTAAATTAAATTGCAGAGCCCCCCCGGTGGCCAGGACCCAGGCAGTGTGAGTGCCACTGAAAATCAGCTCGCGTGTCACCTTCGGCACGAGTGCCATAGGTTGCCTACCCCTGGTATAGCGTAAGCCTTCTTAACAAGCAGGTAATCAACTTAACCAAGTTGATTACGCATTCAGCTGTTCGGCAGTGTTATATTATAAAAAGCCCTTAAGTCTCTTATCTGCAGCCATACAACAGCATAATTCTGCAGAATATCTAGTTTTTGTCCCTCAAATATCCTAATGTTTTCCATGTTATCATTTTAGATGTTCATGGTGCTATAGATTATGAACAATATGAGTTCAACAAGAGAACTTTGAATAAAATATGCTCTTTTCAGTTTCTCTGTGATCTTTGGCTTAATTACTTCTTGGCTGGTATATGGTGTTTTAGTGATTCTTCGATAGAATTCATTTATTGTTACTGGTGGTTAACAAAATTGCTAACATTTCCAACATGTATGCTATAAACACGGGTTTATTTTTCCTTTTCAAGTAATGTACAGCAACAAGCTGAGCTGCGTAGACACAGCTCTTCTATACATCAGCTATGTCTGCAGCATGTCATTTCAGTAGCAATATCATGGTATAAAACAATCCCATTTCCCCAAAGCTTTTTTCTTGACAACATTCAGTGAAGCTTGTAAGGGGAAATTCAATAGTGTCTGTGTTGTGGAGTATCATGGCATGGCACTTTTAATGCTGGCCGTTTATAAGCTTTGTAAGGTCATCTGACTTTTCTGATTTTTGCCTAGGGATAACTTTTCCTTTATTTTAACATATTTCCTTTTGTCTGGTTGGCCCGTAATTGACTTTGTCCTTTTTTCATTTATTTCCCTGCCTCCTGGTTGTAGCATCTTCTCCCTGGAGTCTCAGGTTAGAAGTTTTCCCTTTTGTGAAACCATGACAGGTGCCTAATTGAATGATGAATGTCCCTTTATTACTCTGTAATTGAACTGCCAGCTTTTTGATTGGTTTGTAGAGATGCTCCACTCCTCATCAAGCACTGCAGGGGGCTTGGTGGCTGGCAGCCTGGGCCTACACTCCATCTGTCTAATCACATCTATCCCCCACTCTTTTTTTTTGTGGGGAGAGTGCTATGGGGGAGGAAAGTCATCATAAATTATGCTAATTTGGTGGTGTTCTGACAATGAGAATATCTTATTGTTACGTGCATCTTGGTGGTAAATGCTAGAAGACATTTTGTCGTCATGGCTGCCTGGCCTGACAGGCCCTCGATGAAGATTAATGGCCCTCACCTGAGTGACAGAGCAGGGGATTGTGGGGCAGAGCGGGTCATTCATCATACTCTGACAGGTGTCATTCAATCCGACAGCAGCACCACTGTTGCCCAGCTAGCAGTTCCATTTTTCTGCCAGTTAAGCAAGGAGTTTAATAACATCCCCAGAATTAAAACTCATTCTTTGTAGCAGGTCTGACAGCTGAAAATAAGAAAATCAATTCTTCACATGTTATAGCCCAGTTAACTGACTAGGGCTTTGACTTTAATTTAGTCTTTGGGCTGAATTTCAAGTAGTGTGCTTTTGTAAGACATCATCTATTAAAATTTACCAATAGCATTAACTTCACTGTTGTTATTGCTGGTGGATTAAAAATGCAGCCCTTAATGGTAGATGTCATTTTTGTTTGGTGGAAGCTGAAGCCCATACCGCTATAGTTTGGGATATTCCACTTCATCCTCATTAGTGATGTTTACAACTTCTCTCTTCATTAATATTGATCCCCCAAACTACAGCGAAAAACAAGACAGACACTAATTTGAAGCATTTTGTATCATTAAACCATTTGGATTTCTTGGTTTCAGCCATTCCAGCAAGCCGGATAGAATATTTCAGAAATAAAAGAGGCAGCCAGACCTTTGACAACATATTGCACTTCTGGCAGGAAGAGTTACATTTATGAGCCAATCCTGGCTTCTAGGCCCCGAGCTGCTGATGGTGACATGTATGGCAAAGGTCACACTCTCATCTTATAGGGTGCTTGCTGTACCTCTGCCATGATGTCACCTACAGGACTGGCTAATTTGGGAGCAGAATTGGAAATGGCTTCTAAGAAATTGAAATTGTAACCTTAACATGTGTTAATCTACTCTGTTGTAAATTCCAGGGTAAACAGGACATAAAAGTTTGTTGTTGATCTTATTTAACCCTAGTCTGCGCTGGCTCACATTGTTGCAGTCTAGGGTTAAGCAAAAACATTTGTGTGTCTATGCTAGAATTCACAGTTGTGTTTGTTAACATGTGTTAATTAACACGTGTTTTAAAAATGACTAAAAATTCAAGAATAGACATACCATTTGTGCTGGATAGCAAGGGTTGGAGACCCACTGATGGGAGCAGATAAAGGAAGAGATGCAAGCATAAAGGGAAAGACTCAAGACTCCTTCCTATTTATGTGATGCCTGATCCTCTGTGACATGGTACAGCCATTTGTGGAGTACCCCTTGCCCCCAGATTTAAATAGACTGAGGGGTTCCCTGACTAGGACTGGAGGTATTGAGTGCATTCAGGAAAAAGAGAAATTGGAATGTTATTACCAGCACTTTCTCAATGAGCCCAATTCAAAGCCTATTGAAATCAATGGAAGAGCTGCCATTAACTTCAGTAGGCTTGGGATCAGGCCCCCCATGAGCATTTTTCTTAATGTTTTGTCTAGATTTCCCTATTTGCCATAGTGTGTTTGCTTTTCACTTATTAAATCTTTTGTGTCTGTTTTGATGGTAAATGTCAGCAAACGTAGGGGGAAAAAAGACATTCCACAAGGATGACTTTTTTGCACCAACACATACATCATTCTTGTAACAAATCTCTTTCCTTATCAAGGTGTTTGGTTAAGAGAGTTTCACTGGTTAGTAAATATATTTTGATTTGCTAACCTATCTCTTCTTTTGGGGCAAAATTCACTACAGTGCAAAGGGCCCATGCAGAGCTCTATGCACTATTTAGACCTCATTTAATTCTATAATTTGGATTTAAGCAGTACTTAATTTTTTTTATTGAATTTTGCCTGTTAGTGGCTTGGAGTTTAAGGTGGGATTTTCAAGGCTTTCAGCACTGTTTGAAATCTGCTGCCATTTGAAGTTAATAGTGAAACCAGAGTAAGACCTATGCTGAGCACTCTTGAAAATCCCACCAATATACTTTTAGCCAGTTCATTCCTTGGTGAGATATTCATTAGAAAGGACTTCTTGGCACTTTTGTATTTGTTTTGTTTTTCATAATTGGAAAAGATAGTTTTTTTTTAATTAAATATATTCTGTTAACAAGTAACATTTATTAACATTCACTCGTGTGTGTCAGGAAAATTCTCTCTCATTTTGCTCCTTTATAAGCCTAATTGTATAGTGCTATATAAGGTTTGTAATGTAAAGGTGTCTGTGTTATTTGGCATTTAGCAGCTGTCCTTGTCTCCACCTCAATACTAAATTGAGAGTAGTGAAACAGATAGCAAAATGAAGGCCAGATACTGACACCCTTATTTATACTGAGGGTATGCCTATGCTGTAATTAAACATCCGATACTGGCCCATGCTGGACGCAGATTCATGTGGCTTGAGCTAAGGAGCTATTTAACTGTGGTGTAGATGTTCTGGGTTGTTCTGAGACCCTCCCACCTTGCAGGGTCCTTGAGCCTGGTCCCCAGCCCATGCCATAACATCTACACCACAATTAAACAGCCCCGTGAGCCTGAGTCAGCTGGCATGGGCCAGCTGTGGGGTTTTAGTTGCAGTGTAGACATACCCTTTGTAGAATCTTATATCTCAAAGAGCCTGAATGATTTCAGTGGTACTACTTGTGAAGTATGGTACTACTCAATGTGAATGAAGGTATCAGTCCTATTTTGTGTTATGGAAGATAAAAATCTCTCATTATAAATTTTATGTTTTCAGTTGTCAAAATTCAGATCTTTGTTCAACATAATAAGGGCTAAATACTGTCACTTACACCTTATGAAATCTCACCAGATGGTATCACATTGGAGAGAAGAATTTGGCCCTACATGTCATTACTAGTGTATGTACATAGGTGACGGGGCGCACTCGTCCTGCACTGGACAGGAGGGGGTTAACTCTACATGGTGGGCTGAGGAAGTCATACCCTCTTTACCCTACTGGGCATGCTCCAGGTGTACCAGTATAAAAGAGAGCAGCTCAGCTCAGTTGGGGCTGATTGCTGTGGGGGAAGGACATGCTCCAGACAAGGCTCAGCGGAAGCATGGGACCGTAGGAGCTGGGGTCACTGCAGCCCAGGCAGACACCAAGACAACCCCGGAGATCTTGCAGGGTTCGGAGGCGCCGGAGAAAGGGCAGACCGAAGAACCTAGAGGTAACAAGGACACCCAGAGCACAGCAGCGGGGACGACGGCAGGAAGCAGCCCAGGGGAATCAGGCGGTGGACCGGTGAGTGAGCCGAAACTTTGAGTCAGCGTGTTTCGGTTGGAACCTTCCCCACTGACTCAGTGGCCCGTGCTACGACCACTAACAGGGCCCTGGGCTGGGGTCCGGTAGAGAGGGAGGGCCTGCACTCCCCTGCTGGGGGTACAACCCCTCCCCCTGTGCCCGGCAGTGGCCGCTAGACCATACAGCCCTGCTGGCAAGGGCGAATGTATTGACTTGGGCCACTAGACCTTACTGCCCTGCGAGAAGGGGCAGATTCTTTGACTCTGGCCATTGGGCTTTATTGCCCTGCGAGGAGGGACTAAATTCTTGACTTGGGCCACTAGGCCTTACTGCCCTGTGAGAAGGGGCGGATTTCCTGAATTTGGCCATTGGGCCTTACTGCTTTGCGAAAAGGGGCGAAGTTATTGACTTGGGCCACTGGGCCTTATTGCCCTACGAAAGGGGGCGGATTGACAGACACTGGCCCTTAGGCCTTATTGTCCAGTGACAAGGGCGAATTTATAGACTCTGGCCCCTAGGCCGCACTGCCCTGCTGATAAGGGTGAGCGTGTGGACTCGGGCTGGGAGGGACGTAGACCTAAGATACATATGCCCCCCCTTATTCCCTAAGAGAGGCGGGCGCACTCGCCTCGCACAGAATGGGGTTTTCCCCAACCCTGTCACACATGGTGGAGAATGCGGGAATTGCCCCAGGCCTGAGGAGAGGCCTAAACTAGCCAATCCGAGTGGGGGTACAAGCACTCTCCTGGATTACCCTTGAGCGCTAGTGAC
This sequence comes from Emys orbicularis, assembly GCF_028017835.1. Lineage (NCBI taxonomy): Eukaryota > Metazoa > Chordata > Testudines > Emydidae > Emys > Emys orbicularis. The sequence continues at coordinate 198,737,987 of NC_088685.1, forward strand.
TTGAAGGGAGTCGATGCCAGTATGGAGTCGGACAAAGTCTTGAAATGGCTCCTAGAAAGCCAGCAGCAACAAGCCGTACAAGAACAGCAATACGCTCAGCTGTTGCAACAGGTGACGAGATACCAACAGGAGATGATGGGGGATTTGGCCAGCCAGCAGCAAGTCCAACAGGAAAGGCTTGTCCACCAAGTGGCAGCACTACTGCAGCCAGTAGGGCCATTGGCCAATCCTCTAGCGGACCTGGACCTGCAATCTCTACCGCCTGGCCTTCCCCTAAGGCTCACGAAGACGGGGCCCAGGGATGATCCTGAGACCTTTCTCGTGATATTTGAATGGGTGGCCACTGCTGCACAATGGCCTGCAGGACACTGGGCTATGCTTCTAACCCCTTATTTGATGGGACCAGCCTAGGTGGCCTCCTGCAACCTTGACCTCCAGGAAAAGGTGAAAGCAGCCATATTGGACCAGACAGGTATCATTCCAGAGATGTACCACCAGCGCTTTTTCCAGGAACGGTATGCTGTAGGGGCTAGGCCGCGAGCGGTGGCTCAACGTCTCCGGGACTATGCTTGGTGATGGATAGAGCCAAACAAGTGGTCCGGTGCTCAGGTACCAGTAGCAGTAATCTTGGAACAGTTCGCACAAATCCTCCCTGCTGGGGGGAAGGAGTGGGTGTGTAGATACCGGCCCGTGATGCTTACAGAAGCGGTGGGACTGATGGAAGATTACTTGGCAGCTGAGACTACAGACCCCTGCAAGACAGAGGAACCCATGGGGAGAGGCCAGCCAACCGTGGGGAAACCCCACCAGGCCACCTTGGGAGGATTACGACCCCTGTCGGGAGCCCCGGGCAAGTCCACTGACCCGAATCTGAAACCGACCATCACCCGATGTCTTACATGGCGGGAGGAGACTCCACTCATTGGGGTCAAGCTGACTTAAATAGACACGCCGCCTGAAGGGGCGAGAGACCGTTGTTATGAATGTGGTCAAGAGGGACATTTTCATCAGGATTGCCCCTACATGGACTTCAATTACAGGCAGGTCTGTGTAGCCAGCCAGCCCCTGGGCCCGGAAGAGGGGCCCAGGGAAGCTTGGGGTCCTGGTGCTCATTGAAGGGGTTCCTACGACAGTGTGGATTGACTCCGGCTGTAGTCAAACCCTCAACCGGGTGACCTCCTGCCCGACCTGGAGCCAGATGGAACCCCCATGTATGTCCAAAGTGCCCATGGCAATCTAAATTCTTATCCCACTGTCAGGGTGACGCTGGTGCTACATAACCGAAGAACGGACCTCTCAATGGGTGTTACCCTCAGATTAGTTTACGCAGTGATTCTAGGGCGGGACTGGCCGTGGTTCCAAGAACTATTGCAAGAGTCCACCCAGAACCCTCCAGCAGGAGAGAGTGAGGGGCTGGTACAAAGAGGACTGCTCGGAAGGGATCGGGATGATGACCCCGGGAAAGGACCCTCCAGGTCCACTGAGACCCCGGTACCCCTGCCTACACGAACAGATTCTTCTGTCGATGAGGTGTAGCCAGAGCTTGAACGTGATGGTGACTTTATCCCGGAACAACGAGAGGACCCTACACTTAAGCATGCCTGGGAACAGGCCACTACGGTGGATTGAGACGGGTGTGTGTTCTCCCCTAAAACTCCAAGATCCATGCTTTGAATATGGCAAGACCGCCTCTATCAGCTGGTGGAAGAGTCACAGACTCGAGAAGTACTCCGTCAGCTGCTGGTCCCTCGAAGGTTGCGCCAGGGTCCTTTAAACCTTACTCATTCGGTGCCCTGGGCAGGGCACCTGGGAAGAGAAAAGACCCTTCAATGGGTAGCACAGCAATTCTTCTGGCCGGGTATCCACCAGGAGGTGAAGAATTATTGTGCATCATGTCCAGAGTGTCATGAGAAAGTATGACATGTCCAAACTGTCTTCATTCCATACAACCTGCCTCAGAAAAATACCCCGTATCTTTTGGCCCAGAACAATCTCAAACCAAGATCTATTGACACAGTGCAGCCAAGAGGATCTGAGCACCATCATTGCCAGGAAGCGTTGGAGATGGATCGGTCATGTGCTTCAGATGGAAACTGCTTCCATCACCAGAGGAACTTAAGAACATAAGAACATAAGAACGGCCGTACTGGGTCAGACCAAAGGTCCATCTAGCCCAATATCCTGTCTACCAACAGTGGCCAATGCCAGGTGCCCCAGAGGAAGTGAACCTAACAGGTAATGATCAAGTGATCTCTCTCCTGCCATCCATCTCCACCCTCTGACAAACAGAGGCTAGGGACACCATTCCTTACCCATCCTGGCTAATAGCCATTAATGGACTTAACCACCATGAATTTATCCAGTTCTCTTTTAAACGCTGTTATAGTCCTAGCCTTCACAACCTCCTCAGGCAAGGAGTTCCACAGGTTGACTGTGCGCTGTGTAAAGAAGAGCTTCCTTTTATTTGTTTTAAACCTGCTGCCCATTAATTTCATTTGGTGGCCCCTAGTTCTTATATTATCGGAACAAGTAAATAACTTTTCCTTATTCATTTTCTCCACGCCACTCATGATTTTATATACCTCTATCATATCCCCCCTTAGTCTCCTCTTTTCCAAGCTGAAAAGTCCTAGCTTCTTTAATCTGTCCTCATATGGGACCCGTTCCAAACCCCTAATAATTTTAGTTGCTCTTCTCTGAACCTTTTCTAATGCCAGTATATCTTTTTTGAGATGAGGAGACCACATCTGTACGCAGTATTCAAGATGTGGGCGTACCATCAATTTATATAAGGGCAATAATATATTCTCAGTCTTATTCTCTATCCCCTTTTTAATGATTCCTAACATCATTAAACAAGGGTAAAAAACAAGGGTGATGTCATGCTAGGAGTCTACTACAGGCCACCTAACCAGGTGGAAGAGGTGGATGAGGCTTTTTTTAAACAACTAACAAAATCATCCAAAGCCCAAGATTTGGTGGTGATGGGGGACTTCAACTATCCAGATATATGTTGGGAAAATAACACAGCGGGGCACAGACTATCCAACAAATTCTTGGACTGCATTGCAGACAACTTTTTATTTCAGAAGGTTGAAAAAGCTACTAGGGGGGAAGCTGTTCTAGACTTGATTTTAACAAATAGGGAGGAACTCGTTGAGAATTTGAAAGTAGAAGGCAGCTTGGGTGAAAGTGATCATGAAATCATAGAGTTTGCAATTCTAAGGAAGGGTAGAAGGGAGAACAGCAAAATAGAGACAATGGATTTCAGGAAGGCAGATTTTGGTAAGCTCAGAGAACTGATAGGTAAGGTCCCATGGGAATCAAGACTGAGGGGAAAAACAACTGAGGAGAGTTGGCAGTTTTTCAAAGGGACACTATTTAGGGCCCAAAAGCAAGCTATTCCGCTGGTTAGGAAAGATAGAAAATGTGGCAAAAGACCACCTTGGCTTAACCACGAGATCTTGCATGATCTAAAAAATAAAAAGGAGTCATATAAAAAATGGAAACTAGGACAGATTACAAAGGATGAATATAGGCAAACAACACAGGAATGCAGGGGCAAGATTAGAAAGGCAAAGGCACAAAATGAGCTCAAACTAGCTACAGGAATAAAGGGAAACAAGAAGACTTTTTATCAATACATTAGAAGCAAGAGGAGGACCAAAGACAGGGTAGGCCCACTGCTTAGTGAAGAGGGAGAAACAGTAACAGGAAACTTGGAAATGGCAGAGATGCTTAATGACTTCTTTGTTTCGGTCTTCACCGCGAAGTCTGAAGGAATGCCTAACATAGTGAATGCTAATGGGAAGGGGGTAGCAGATAAAATAAAAAAAGAACAAGTTAAAAATCACTTAGAAAAGTTAGATGCCTGCAAGTCACCAGGGCCTGATGAAATGCATCCTAGAATACTCAAGGAGCTAATAGAGGAGGTATCTGAGCCTCTAGCTATTATCTTTGGAAAATCATGGGAGACGGGAGAGATTCCAGAAGACTGGAAAAGGGCAAATATAGTGCCCATCTATAAAAAGGGAAATAAAAACAACCCAGGAAACTACAGACCAGTTAGTTTAACTTCTGTGCCAGGGAAGATAATGGAGCAAGTAATTAAGGAAATCATCTGCAAACACTTGGAAGGTGGTAAGGTGATAGGGAACAGCCAGCATGGATTTGTAAAGAACAAATCATGTCAAACCAATCTGATAGCTTTCTTCGATAGGATAACGAGTCTTGTGGATAAGGGAGAAGCTGTGGATGTGGTATACCTAGACTTTAGTAAGGCATTTGATACGGTCTCGCATGATATTCTTATCGATAAACTAGGCAAATACAATTTAGATGGGGCTACTATAAGGTGGGTGCATAACTGGCTGGATAACCGTACTCAGAGAGTTGTTATTGATGGTTCCCAATCCTGCTGGAAAGGCATAACGAGTGGGGTTCCGCAGGGGTCTGTTTTGGGACCGGCTCTGTTCAATATCTTCATTAACGACTTAGATATTGGCATAGAAAGTACGCTTATTAAGTTTGCGGATGATACCAAACTGGGAGGGATTGCAACTGCTTTGGAGGACAGGGTCATAATTCAAAATGATCTGGACAAATTGGAGAAATGGTCTGAGTTAAACAGGATGAAGTTTAACAAAGACAAATGCAAAGTGCTCCACTTAGGAAGAAAAAATCAGTTTCACACATACAGAATGGGAAGAGACTGTCTAGGAAGGAGTACGGCAGAAAGGGATCTAGGGGTTATAGTGGACCACAAGCTAAATATGAGTCAACAGTGTGATGCTGTTGCAAAAAAAGCAAACATGATTCTGGGATGTATTAACAGGTGTGTTGTGAGCAAGACACGAGAAGTCATTCTTCCGCTCTACTCTGCTCTGGTTAGGCCTCAGCTGGAGTATTGTGTCCAGTTCTGGGCACCGCATTTCAAGAAAGATGTGGAGAAATTGGAAAGGGTCCAGAGAAGAGCAACAAGAATGATTAAAGGTCTTGAGAACATGACCTATGAAGGAAGGCTGAAAGAATTGGGTTTGTTTAGTTTGGAAAAGAGAAGACTGAGAGGGGACATGATAGCAGTTTTCAGGTATCTAAAAGGGTGTCATAAGGAGGAGGGAGAAAACTTGTTCACCTTAGCCTCTAAGGATAGAACAAGAAGCAATGGGCTTAAACTGCAGCAAGGGAGGTCTAGGTTGGACATTAGGAAAAAGTTCCTAACTGTCAGGGTGGTTAAACATTGGAATAAATTGCCTAGGGAGGTTGTGGAATCTCCATCTCTGGAGATATTTAAGAGTAGGTTAGATAAATGTCTATCAGGGATGGTCTAGACAGTATTTGGTCCTGCCATGCGGGCAGGGGACTGGACTCGATGACCTCTCGAGGTCCCTTCCATTCCTAGAATCTATGAATCTATGAATCCTGTTTGCTTTTTTGACCGCCTCTGCACACTGCGTGGACATCGTCAGAGAACTATCCACGATGACTCCAAGATCATTTTCCTCTGCACACTGCGTGGACATCGTCAGAGAACTATCCACGATGACTCCAAGATCGTTTTCCTGATTTGTTGTAGCTAAATTAGCCCCCATAATGTATGTATAGTTGGGGTTATTTTTTCCAATGTTTATTACTTTACCTTTATCCACATTAAATTTCATTTGCCATTTTGTTGCCCAATCACTTAATTTTGTGAGATCTTTTTGAAGTTCTTCACAGTCTGCTTTGGTCTTAACTATCTTGAGCAGTTTAGTATCATCTGCAAACTTTGCCACCTCACTTTTTACCCCTTTTTCCAGATCATTTATGAGTAAGTTGAATAGGATTGGTCCTAGGACTGACCCTTGGGGAACACCACTAGTTACCCCTCTCCATTCTGAGAATTTACCATTAATTCCTACCCTTTGTTCCCGGTCTTTTAACCAGTTCTCAATCCATGAAAGGACCTTCCCTTTTATCCCATGACAACTTAATTTACATAAGAGCCTTTGGTGAGGGACCTTGTCAAAGGCTTTCTGGAAATCTAAGTACACTATGTCCACTGGATCCCCCTTGTCCACATGTTTGTTGACCCCTTCAAAGAACTCTAATAGATTAGAAAGACGCGATTTCCCTTTACAGAAACCATGTTGACTTTTGCCCAACAATTTATGTTCTTCTATGTGTCTGACAATTTTATTCTTTACTATTGTTTCGACTAATTTGCCTGGTACCGACGTTAGACTTACCGGTCTGTAATTACCGGGATTGCCTCTAGAGCCCTTTTTAAATATTGGTGTTACATTAGCTATCTTCCAGCCATTGGGTACAGAAGCCGATTTAAAGGACAGGTTACAAACCCTAATTAATAGTTCCGCAATTTCACATTTGAGTTCTTTCAGAACTCTTGGGTGAATGCCATCTGGTCCCGGTGACTTGTTAATGTTAAGTTTATCAATTAATTCCAAAACCTCCTCTAGTGACACTTCAATCTGTGGCAGTTCCTCAGATTTGTTACCTACAAAAGCCGGCTCAGGTTTGGGAATCTCCCTAACATCCTCAGCCGTGAAGACTGAAGCAAAGAATTTGTTTAGTTTCTCCGCAATGACTTTATCATCTTTAAACGCTCGTTTTGTAGCTCGATCATTGAGGGGTCCCACTGGTTGTTTAGCAGGCTTCCTGTTCTGATGTACTTAAAAAACATTTTGTTATTACCTTTTGAGTTTTTGGCTAGCCGTTCTTCAAACTCCTCTTTGGCTTTTCTTATTACATTTTTACACTTAATTTGGCAGTGTTTATGCTCCTTTCTATTTACCTCACTAGGATTTGACTTCCACTTTTTAAAGGAAGTCTTTTTATCTCTCACTGCTTCTTTTACATGGTTGTTAAGCCACAGTGGTTCTTTTTTAGTTCTTTTACTGTGTTTCTTAATTTGGGGTATACATTTAAGTTGGGCCTCTATTATGGTGTCTTTAAAAAGCGCCCATACAGCTTGCAGAGATTTCACTTTAGTCACTGTACCTTTTAATTTCTGTTTAACTAACCCCCTCATTTTTGCATAGTTCCCCTTTTTGAAATTAAATGCCACAGTGTTGGACTGTTGAGATGTTCTTCCCACCACAGGAATGTTAAATGTTATTATATTATGGTCACTATTTCCATAGCAATAAGATGGACACCTGAAGGCAAGCGAAAACGAGGCCGCCCGAAAACAACATGGCGAAGAGCTGTGGAAGCCGACCTGAAAAACCTGGGGCTCAGCGGGGGAACCATCGAAAGACTTGCCAGAAACAGTCAGGAGTGGAGGAGCTTCATCACTGCCCTAAACGCCAGAAGCATAATAGGAACATGATGACGATGATGATGCCCAGAGTCAACGCATGGGCCTGAAAGGAGTGCCAAAAGTGCCCCTCATCCCTCTCCCAATAGTCGGGACCCCCTTTGAGCGAATAGGATTTGACTTGGTGGGCCCACTAGAAAAGAGTGCATCCGGCCACCAGTACATCCTTGTGATCATGGATTATGTGACCCAGTACCCGGAAGCAGTCTTATTACGGACTGCCACTACCCTTAAGATAGCCACCAAACTCATCAAGGTCTTCACCCAGGTAGGGATACCCCATGAAATCTTAATGGATCAGGAGACAAATGTGACTTCCCGGTTGATGGCCGACCTCTGCCATCAGGTATATGAGCCCTCAGGATGTCCCTATACCATCCCCAGGTGGACGGATTGGTGGAACGTTTTAATACAACCTGAAGAGCATGCTACGCAAATTTGTGGAGGATCCGCAACAGTGGGATACGTTACTCCCAGCCTTGTTGTTTGCTATACAGGAGGTACCCCAAGCCTCCACGGGGTTCTCCCCCTTTGAACTCCTATATGGGAAACAACCCCGAGGTATCCTCAACCTTCTGAAGAAGGGCTGGGAAGAGCAGGAGACCCGGGTAAAGGGGGTCATCCACCATGTGCTACAGCTACAGGAGAGGCTTCAGATGCTTTGCCAGAGAGAATCTGGAACAGGCGCAGCAGAGTCAGGCACAACACTTTAACAAAGGAGCCAGGCTTTGGAGCTTTGAACCAGGAGATCAGGTCCTCATTCTGTTGCCCTCAACCGAATCCAAACTATTGGCTAAGTGGCAAGACCTCTTTGAAGTTACACAGCGGATCAGGTCAGTCAACTATGAGGTTAGGCTACCAGGCCGGCGCCGTGAGACACACATGTACCAGGACAATTTGCTAAAAGCCTGGAGAAGCAGGGAGATGTTACTAATCACTCTCTATGCTCCTGAACCGGAATTAGGACCCCTGGCTGATGAACCCTTCGAGGACAGGCCTGTAGCAATGGGAACAGGACTCAAACCGACTCAGAGAGAGCAACTCCAAGGACTCCTGCAGTCTTACCCAGAGGTCTTGTCAGGATGGATGACCGTCATGAATCATCATATTGCCACTCTACCGGGACAGAAGGTATGCAACCCCCACCAGCCCCTGCCCAAAGAGATGTGGGAGACCATTTGGAAGGAACTGGTGATCATGCTAGACATGGGCGTGATAGAAGAATCCCATAGTGAGTGGCGAAACCCAATCGTCCTAGTTCCAAAACCAAATGGCTCCATCCAGTTTTGTATTTACTTTAGAAGAATGAACGATATATCTCGATTTGACACCTACCCAATGCTACAGGTCGATGAACTCCTTGAGAGGTTAGGGGGAGCCAAGTTCCTGTCAACTCTGGATCTCACCAAGGGGTATTGGCAGATCCCTCTGACCCCAACCTCACGCCTGAAGACGGCCTTCCCAACCCCCTTTGGCCTATACCAATTTGTGACCATGCTATTCGGGTTACATGGAGCAGCGGCCATCTTCCAGCGACTTATGGATCAGGTATTGCAGCCCCATGGACGGTAGGCTGCCGCTTACATTGACGACATTGTCGTGTACAGCACCAGCTGGGAGAACCACCTTCAACACCTCTCTAAAGTCCTCCATGCATTGAAGGAGGCGGGACTCACACCCAATCCAAAAAAATGTCATTTTGGGCAGAAGGAAGTAACCTATGCTGTTGGGGGTGGAGAGCTATGACCCTTAGTTGACAAGGTACAGGCACTACAGGACGGGCCCGCACCAACAACAAAGAGACTGGTACGGCAATTCCTCAGCCTAGTTGGATATTACTGGTGTTTTGTACTGGATTTTGTGACTTTGGCAGCCCCATTGACTGACTTAACGAGGAAGTCCCAGCCCCAGAAAGGCCAGTGGTCTAGGGAATGTGAGGCAACCTTCAAGGCCTTAAAAGAATGGCTGACCCAAGAGCCAGTCTTGGTCCATCCCAACTTCCAGAAATCCTTCATCCTGAAGACTGACGCATCTGAGATAAGGATCGGAATGGTACTGTCTCAGGGAGATGCCGTAGAGGAACATCCTATATCGTACTTGAGTCGAAAACTGTTCCCCAGAGAAACCTGGTACTCAATCATCGAGAAAGAGGCCTTAGCTGTTAAGTGGGCCATAGACTCTCTAAGGTATTATCTGTTAGGGAACACTTCTGGCTGGTTACTGACCATGCACCCCTGAGCTGGTTGCATCACATGAAAGAAACCAACCTCTGTATAATGCAGTGGTACTTATCCCTACAGCCCTATGATTTCCAAGTGATACACTGCCCAAGAAGGGTGTACGCCAATGCTGATTTCTTTTCTCAGCTGGAGAGCGAGGAGAGAGACCTCAAGCCCCCGCCTGGTCCACTCTTAAATGGGTGTGTGTGTGACGGGGTGCACTCACCCCGCACTGGACGGGAGGGGGTTAACCCTACATTGTGGGCTGAGGAAGTCATGGCCCCTTTACCCTACTGGGCATGCTCCAGGTGTACCAGTATAAAAGAGAGCAGCTTGGCTCAGTTGGGGTTGACTGCCGTGGGGGAAGGATGCGCTCCAGCGAAGGCTCAGCGGAAGCATGGGACCATAGGAGCCGGGGATGCTGCAGCCCAGGCAGACACCAAGACAACCCCGGAGACCTCGCAGGGTTTGGAGGCACCAGAGAAAGGGCAGACCAGAGAGCCTAGAGATAACAGGGATGCCCAGAGCACAGCAGCAGGGACGATGGCAGGAAGAAGCCCAGGGGAATCAGGCGGCAGACCGGTGAGGAAGCCGAAATCTTGAGTCAGCATGTTTTGGTTGGAGCCTTCCCCCCAACTCAGTGGCCCGTGCTACGACCACTAATAGGGCCCTGGGCTGGGGTCCAGTGAAGAGGGAGAGCCTGCACCCCTCTGCTGGGGATGCAACCCTTCCCCCTGTGCCTGGCAGTGGCTGCTAGACCATACGGCCCTGCTGACAAGGGTAAATGTATTGACTGTGGCTGCTAGGCCTTACTGCCTGGTGGATGGGGTGAATATATTGATTTGGGCCAATAGGCCTTACTGCCCAGCGAGAAGGGGCGGATTTCCTGACTCTGGTCATTGGGCCTCACTGCACTGCAAGGAAAAGGTAAATTATTGACTTGGGCCACTGGACCTTACTGCCCTGCGAAAAGTGGCGGATTGACGCACACTGGCCCCTAGGCCTTATTGCTCAGTGACAAGGGAAAATTTATAGACTCTGGCCACTGGGCTACACTGCCCTGCTGATAAGAGCGAGCGTGTGGACTCGGGCTGGGAGGGACGTAGACGTAAGATACGTATGCCCCCCCTTATTCCCGAAGAGATGTGAGCACACTTGCCCCGCACAGGACGGGGTTTTCCCCAACCCTGTCACAACATAATAATAATTATTGTTAGTTATGGATCATCCTTAAACAAATAGTTTATAGAAGCACATTGGATACATGTAGAAAAGAAAAAGCAAGCTGCTTGGGGAAAACTGGTGGAGAGCTATGTTGTGCAAAATTCAAATGTTTATTATTTGTCTTTAGAAAAGAGTTATTTTCAATATTATTTCATAGTAGTACCAGTTTTCATGTATAGCACTATATGGAGCCAATACCACCAAATAAGAATAGTAAGCTCTATACTTAAATTACTATACAAGATGCACAGAGAATGAGGCCTATTGTTTTTTATCAGGGACAACTTCCCCTCCCCCTGCAAAAATATATTTCTGGTTGTTCAGGTTAATTAATCTTTTCTTTCTAGAATTGAAATCCTTCTCCCCTTCCAAAGGATGAGTTAATTTTTTTAACGTTTCTAGCTAAAAGGAAACCAGAACTCTCTGGTAAGAATAGAAGAGCCCCACTGTGTGTGTGCATGTGTGTTTGCGTCTGTGTGTATTAGGGTTACCATACGTCCGGTTTTTCCCAGACATGTCCGGCTTTTCGGCAATCAAACCCCAGTCCGGGGGGAATTGCCAAAAAGCCGAACATGTCCGGGAAAAATACCGTCCGGGCACTTCCCCTCCCGCGGCTGCTCTGCTCTTCCCCTCTCAGACTTTGGCTCTGTTTAAGAGCCAAGCTGCCCGAGCCAGCGCTACCGGCTTCGGGCAGCCGCCCTTGCCTCCGGACCCCAGCCGCCGGCCGGGCACTTCTCCTCCCCGGCTCCAGCTGCCTCTGTTCCTCCCCTCTCAGACTTCAGCTCTGTTTAAGAGCCAAGCTGCCCGAGCCAGCGCTACCGGCTTCGGGCAGCCCCCCTTGCCTCCGGACCCCAGCCGCCAGCCGGGCACTTCTCCTCCCCGGCTCCAGCTGCCTCTGTTCCTCCCCTCTCAGACTTCGGCTCTGTTTAAGAGCCAAGCTGCCCGAGTCAGCGCTACCGGCTTCGGGCAGCCCCCCTTGCCTCCGGACCCCAGCCGCCGGAGCAGAGCAGCTGGAGCCGGGGAGGAGAAGTGCCCGGCTGGCGGCTGGGGGCCGGAGGCAAGGGGGGCTGCCCGAAGCCGGTAGCGCTGGCTCGGGCAGCTTGGCTCTTAAACAGAGCCGAAGTCTGAGAGGGGAGGAACAGAGGCAGCTGGAGCCGGGGAGGAGAAGTGCCCGGCCGGCGGCTGGGGTCCGGAGGCAAGGGGGGCTGCCCGAAGTCGGTAGCACTGGCTCTGGCAGCTTGGCTCTTAAACAGAGCCGAAGTCTGAGAGGGGAGGAGCAGAGGCAGCTGGAGCCGGGGAGGAGAAGTGCCCGGCTGGCGGCTGGGGTCCGGAGGCATGGGGCTGCCCGAAGCCTGAGCGCTACCGGCTTCACAGGTTTGCCGGGCAGCCTCCAGACCCTGCGCCCCCGGCTGGGCGCTTCCCCTCCTGGGTCTGGGGGCTGCCCGGCAAACCGTGAAGCTGGTAGCGCTTGGGCAGCCCTTTTCGCATGGCTGGGAGGGAGGAGGGGGAGTTAGGGCGGGGACTTTGGGGAATGGGCGGGGAATGGGCGGAGTTGGGGCGGGGCCGGGGGTGGGAAAGGGGCGGGGCCAGGGCCCCGTGGAGTGTCCTCTTTTTATATTTTTTAAATATGGTAACCCTAGTGTGTATATACACACACATTCACATACAAACATTCTATGGGGTTGTTCCTGGCACAGAAACATTTATTATATCTATATATAATATACTGTATACTCTTGTAGGTGGTGGAGGAACTGGCACGGATCAAGCATCAAATAAATTGGAATGGTGGAGACCTGTGCTACTTATAAAAATGAAACAATTCTGAAGACCCTTTTGAGGGTCATGTTTTCAAACCTGGTTGGCATATCCATTGCATCAACATCTGAAAAATTTACCTTAAAAAACTCATTTATTTTATTTATATTATTTTAATTAGTTATGCATCTCAAAATAGTATAGATTTTGAATGTATACAGATATGATTTAAAACACACTTCACGGGTATAAAATTTAAAAGAAAATGGTGTAGTGGAAGGAAATAGATATTTACTAGCAGAATATTTAATAGTTTATACTCATTTTTATAGGTCAAAAAAGTTAGACCAATTTTGAAAGAGTCCAAGTCATTGGTTATTTTGAAAGATACTCTTTTCATTACTGTTAGATTAGTCATAAAATATCGCTAAAGAAATCAGTGTTAACTATGAACCAGGAGGAAAATGCCTCAGAATAATTATTAATACCATTTAGTAGCAGAAATATTATTAAAACAGCCACAAGGCCTCACTATGGGAAATGCCACTATGGTAAATTATTTTAATTTTCCATTCTGTGTGGCGCCAGTCAGAGACTTCATTAAACTGGGTGGGTTTGTACTCAGGACAGTGAATCCCATTAAATTTACAGCTTCAACAAAGTCTGGATTTGGCAGCTTGAAGTATATGCTCTTTTTTTTTTTTAATAGACAATGTTTTTTCCCCAAGTTACCATTATAAATTTAGACCCATCACACAGCTTCTGACTCTCATCTTTATTTTGTGTCATCCTGTTCTAATCTGATATCAAACAGCCTGCAATTTCAATATAATTCTATGTTATTGCAATTCATGTTCTCTAAGGCAGTCAATGATTTGTCAGGATTACATTGTGGATTCTTATGGAATCCAATCCAGAATCTAAACTGATCACTTTGTTTTAGTGATCACTGAAATACTTTATCATGGGACCAAGTTTTAAAAATGTGGTAAATACTCACATACATATACAGAAAGAACAGGAGTACTTGTGGCACCTTAGAGACTTGTGAGAAACACTGTTCTGTTACTGTTTATGTGAAGCAAGTATCAAGAACCAATAAATTACTCTGCGATTGATAGGACTAAAATGACAGATGCCAGCTGACTTTTCTGATCTTAGATCCACTATAAGGGAGCACTTGGGGAAAGGTTAAACGTGATGAGCAGAGAGAGGTGGAAAAAGCTAGGCTGGGGGCCTCAGGTTTGGTGGATTGTATTATTTCAAAACATTTTAAATAAAATGTGGCCTCTTTGTTAAAGGAAATAGTATAAAGTCAAGGGTTGTAACATTTGCCCACACCACTGCGATAGACAACTTCCTTCAGATTTAAAAAGTAATAATACTGAAGAACTGCGAGGTAGATGAACTTCAGAGGGTGCTGTAGTAGTGAGCACAGGAAGGCCTCATTAGCATTTGTAGTTACCAATGAGGCGGCTCACAGTTGTGTGAGGGGGACAAAAATAGATGGCGTCTCAAACGTTAACTGTTGCCTGGATCAGGGTGAAATTGAGAAACTGGAGGACCTGAAGCAGTTCAGGCTTTGAAGAACAAAATGCCTAGAACGGTATCTGAGCTTCATGTGTGAGTGGGTGTATGAGCTAATAGAGACAGCATGCCAACAAATATTGTTAAACTTGCTAAGTCCCTTTGCGGAAGTTGAAGTCACCAGAGTGTGAACCGAGAATAAGATGTACATTTTTAAGTGAAGGTAATTAACTGTGGGAACAGATTACCAAGGTGTGTGATAAATTCTCCATCACTAGAGTCTTTACATCAAAATTGAATGTCTTTCTAAAAAATGATCAGCTACAAAATTTTGGGCTAAATACAGGAATCACTGGGTGAAATTTTGGGGCCTGTGTTATGCAGAAGTTCAGACAAGATGATCATAATGGTCCCTCTGGCCTTAAAAATTATGAATATATGATCCTGTGGCCAAAGAAACAAATGAAAGCATCACACATATAAAGAAAATAAGAAAAAGACTGTCAAAATAGCTTCTACATAGCTGACTTGATCAACTGCTTAAAGCACCAGTGATGGGTTAGCCTCATTTTTCAGACATCTGTTGCTATATATGATGGTATGGATGCTGTATAATACAATGGAAAATTTTGGTGATAGCTTTTGGATCAAGGACACTAACACATCTAGAAAGAAACTCTCATTACCCATTCTGGGAAATCAGAGTTGAAGGTCTTGGTATGAGCCTTTACAGATAAGTTTTAAAACTACTTATACTATGTACCAATATTTGTCCCCGACAATGATATACCCTCCATTGACTTATGTTCTAACAACAGCACAGTTAAATCACTGGATGTAGCTGAATTGGATGATTTTAATTTTATCATTAAGGCAAGATTAACACTGATACTGGATCAAGGATGCCTTTAGATATAGAGAAATACATGAAAGAGTGCATAGGAGATGTATTACAAGGTAGATGCAATAAGTGCAGTTAATATAGCAATGACAGCATAAATTAAAGTAGGTGATACATGGGCAGTAGTGATTGCGGCAGACTTAGGCCTGGTCTACACTACGAGTTTAGGTCGAATTTAGCAGCGTTAAATCGAATTAAGCCTGGACACGTCCACACGACGAAGCCCTTTTTTTCGACTTAAAGGGCCCTTTAAACCGATTTCTTTACTCCACCTCCGACGAGGAGATTAGCGCTGAAATCGGCCTTTCCGGGTCAGATTTGGGGTAGTGTGGATGGAATTCGACAGTATTGGCCTCCGGGAGCTATCCCAGAGTGCTTCATTGTGACCGCTCTGGACAGCACGCTCAACTCAGATGCACTGACCAGGTAGACAGGAAAAGCCCCACGAACTTTTGAATTTCATTTCCTGTTTGCCCAGCATGGAGAGCACAAGTGACCACGCAGAGCTCATCAGCACAGGTAACCATGATGGAGTCCCAGGATCGCAAGAGCTCCAGCATGGACCGAACGGGAGGTACGGGATCTGCTCGCCATATGGGGAGACGAATCAGTGCTAGCTGAACTCCGTAGCAGTAAACGAAATGCCCGAACATTAGAAAAAGTCTCAAAGGGCATGAAGGACAGAGGCCATAACAGGGATGCACAGCAGTGCCGCATGAAAATTAAGGAGCTAAGGCAAGCCTACCACAAAGCCAGAGAGGCAAACGGAAGGTCCGGGGCAGAGCCGCACACATGCCGCTTCTACGCGGAGCTGCATGCCATGCTAGGGGGTGCAGCCACCACTACCCCAACCCTGTGCTTTGACTCCATCAATGGAGAATCACGCAACACGGAAGCGGGTTTGGGGGACGAGGAAGATGAGGATGGAGATAACATAGATAGCTCACAGCAGCAAGGAAGCGGAGAAACCGGTTTCCCCAACAGCCAGGATATGTTTATCACCCTGGACCTGGAACCAGTAACCCCCGAACTCACCCAAGGTGTGCTCCCAGACCCTGAGGGCACACAAGGGACCTCTGGTGAGTGTACCTTTGTAAATATTACACATGGTTTAAAAGCAAGCGTGTTTAATGATTAATTTTCCCTGGCAATCGCGGCCAGTACAGCTACTGGAAAAGTCTGTTAACGTGTATGAGGATGGAGCGGAAATCCTCCAGGGACATCTCCAGAAAGCTCTCCTTCATGTACTCCCAAAGCCTTTGCAAAAGGTTTCTGGGGAGGGCTGCCTTATCCCGTCCGCCATGGTAGGACACTTTACCACGCCACGCCAGTAGCATGTAGTCTGGAATCATTGCATAACAAAGCATGGCAGCGTATGGTCCCGGTGTTTGCTGGCATGCAGACAACATCCATTCCTTATCTCTCTTTGTTATCCTCAGAAGAGTGATATCATTCACGGTCACCTGGTTGAAATGGGGTGATTTTATTAAGGGGATATTCAGAGGTGCCCGTTCCTGCTCGGCTGAACAGAAATATTCCCCGCTGTTAGCCACGCGGTGGGGGGGAGGGGTGAAGTGATCATCCCAGAGAATTGGGTGTGGGGGGGAGGGGGATAGTTGGGTTTGTGCAGCCCCTCCTTTTACATTGCAAACCCATTTTAAACGGCCAACCCAACGGGTGCTTGGTATGGGAAATGAGGGCGCTGCTGTTTGAAACCATTCCCACATGTTATGAAGGTTAAAAAAGCCAAAAGACTGTGGCTTACCATGGCTGCCTGCAAGCCGAATTCTGTTGCCTGGCACTGCGTTAGTGATCTCTCACACCAAACCGGCAGGCCCTCAATATAAGAGGAAAAATGCGACCTTGTAACGAAAACACATGTGCTGTGTAATGTGAACAGCAAAATTTAACGTGAAAGAGTGTACCCATTATTCTCTAAAATGTGTCTTTTTAACCACCTCTCCCTTTTCCTCCACCAGCTGCAAATGTTTCTCCTTCACAGAGGCTAGTGAAGATTAGAAGGAGAAAATGGCGGACTCGGGATGATATGTTCTCAGAGCTCCAGATGTCCTCCCACGCTGACAGAGCACAGCAGAATGCGTGGAGGCAGACAATGTCAGAGTGCAGAAAAGCACAATATGAATAAGAGGAGAGGTGGCGGGCTGAATCGCGGGCTGAAGAGAGCAAGTGGCGGGCTGAAGAGGATAGGTGGTGTCAGATTGCTGACAGAAGGCAAGAGTCGATGCTCTGGCTGCTGGAGCATCAAACTGATATGCTCCAGCGTATGGTTGAGCTGCAGGAAAGGCAGCAGGAGCAGAGACTGCCGCTACAGCCCCTGTGTAACCAACAACCCTCCTCCCCAAGTTCCGCAGCCTCCTCACCCAGACGCCCAAGAACGCGGTGGGGGGGCCTCCGGCCACCCAGCCACTCCACCCCAGAGGATTGCCCAAGCATCAGAAGGCTGGCCTTCAATAAGTGTTAAAGTTTTAAAGTGCAGTGTGTCCTTGTCCTTCCCTCCTCCCCCACCCCACCCGGCACTTCCCTCCTCCCCCACCCCTCCCCTCCCGGGCTACCTTGGCAGTTATCCTATTTGTGTGATGAATTAATAAAGAATGCATGAATGTGAAGTACCAATGACTTTATTGCCTCTGCAAGCGGTGCTCGAAGGGGGGAGGGGAGGGTGGTTAGCTTACAGGGAAGTAGAGTGAACCGCGGGGGGGGCCTGGCCAGTCACAAAACTGGTTTTCAAAGCTTCTCTGATGCGCACCGCACCCTGCTGTACTCTTCTAACCGCCCTGGTGTCTGGCTGCGCGTAATCAGCGGCCAGGCGATTTGCCTCAACCTCCCACCCTGCCATAAATGTCTCCCCCTTACTCTCACAGATATTGTGGAGCGCACAGCAAGCAGCAATAACAATGGGGATATTCTTTTCGCTAAGGTCTGACCGAGTCAGTAAGCTGCGCCAGCGCGCTTTTAAATGCCCAAATGCACATTCCACCACCATTCGGCACTTGCTCAGCCTGTAGTTGAACAAGTCCTGACTACTGTCCAGGCTGCCTGTGTACGGCTTCATGAGCTATGGCATTAAGGGATAGGCTGGGTCCCCAAGGATAACTATAGGCATTTCAACATCCCCAATGGTTATTTTCTGGTCTGGGAAGAAAGTCCCTTCCTCCAGCTTTTGAAACAGACCAGAGTTCCTGAAGACGCGAGCATCATGTACCTTTCCCGGCCATCCCACGTTGACGTTAGTGAAACGTCCCTTGCAGGGCCAGCTCTGGCTTTTTGGCCGCCCCAAGCAAAAAAAAAAAAAAAAAATTCAGGGCGGCCAGAACGGCAAAGCAAAAAAAAAAAAAAAGGGTGCAGGGGAACCGGCCAGCGGGGGGGAAGGGGAGGAGGGAGAGAGAGAGAAGGGGGCGGCCAGGGCTACCACAGGACGCTGCCACGCGGCCCCTCCTGCCGCGCCGCCTGCCGCCTGCCGGGAGGGCTCCGTTCCGGTTGGCGGGGAGGGAAGGACGAGGACTGCCCTGCCGGGCTTGCTGCAGGGCGCTCCCGTCCTCCACGCCACTGTCCCCTACAGGGCGGCCGGAGCGGAACAAGAAAAATAAAAGAAGAAAAAAAAGTGTCCGTGCCGCCCTAGGATTGGGCCGAATGCTGCCTCGTTCAATCTGCCACCCCAAGCACCAGCTTTCTCGGCTGGTGCCTGGAGCCGGCCCTGGTCCCTTGTGATCCACAGGGCTTGCAGCAGCATTGAAAAGTACCCTTTTCGGTTTATGTACTCACTGGCTTGGTGCTCCAGTGACAAGATAGGGATATGGGTTCCGTCTATCGCCCCACCACAGTTAGGGAATCCCATTGCAGCAAAGCCATCCACTATGACCTGCACGTTTCCCAGAGCCACTACCCTTGATACCAGCAGGTCTTTGATTGCGTTGGCTACTTGGATCACAGCAGCCCCCACAGTAGATTTGCCCACTCCAAATTGATTCCCGACTGACCGGTAGCTGTCTGGCGTTGCAAGCTTCCACAGGGCTATCGCCACTCGCTTCTCAACTGTGAGGGCTGCTCTCATCCTGGTATTCTGGCACTTCAGGGCAGGGGAAAGCAACTCACAAAGTTCCATGAAAGTGCCCTTATGCATGCGAAAGTTTCGCAGCCACTGGGAATCGTCCCACACCTGCAACACGATGCGGTCCCACCAGTCTGTGCTTGTTTCCTGGGCCCAGAATTGGCGTTCCATGGCATGAACCTGCCCCATTAACACCATGATTTGCACATTGCTGAGGCCCGTACTTTGTGAGAGGTCTATGTCCATGTCAATTTTTTCATCAATCTCGTCGCCACGCTGCAATCGCCTCCTCGCCTGGTTTTGCTTTGGCATGTTCTGGCTCTGCATATACTCCAGGACAATACGCGTGGTGTTCATAGTGCTCATAATTGCCGCGGTGATCTGAACGGGCTCCATGATCCCAGTGCTATGGCGTCTGGGCTGAAAAAAGGCGCGAAACTATTGTCTGACGGAGGGAGGGAGGGGCGAGTGACGACATGGCTTACAGGGAATTAAAATCAACAAAGGTGGCTGTGCATCAGGGAGAAACACAAACAACTGTCACAAAGAATGGCCCCCCCAAAGATTGAACTCAAAACCCTGGGTTTAGATAGTCCATCTATCTTTTACATCTTAGGCTGGCAGCAGATGGTGCAGCATGACTGATAGCCATCGGCATCTTCTGGGTGCTTGGCAGAAGATGCTGCATTACGATTGCTAGCCATCATCGTCAAGATGGTGCAATAGGACTGCCGGCAGGACTGAGTCTCCAGGAGACAAAACATGTCTGCCCAGGCGCCTCTGGCCGAACTCACTGAGGAGTACGACGACAATGGATACCAATCGTAATACACCATCTACTGCCAAAAGGCAAGGAGCTGCTGCTGTATAGCAATGCAGTCCCACGTCTGCCAGCACCCAGATAGCCGATGACGGCTACCAGTCATACTGCACCATCTACTGCCAAGATGACATATGGTGACGGTGAGCTGAGCTGAGCGGGCTCCATGCTTGCCGTGGTATGTCGTCTGCACAGGTAACCCAGGAAAAAAGGCGAGAAACGATTGTCTGCCGTTGCTCTCATGGAGGGGGGGGGGCCTGATGACATGTACCCAGAATCCCCCGCGACACTGTTTTTGCCTCATCAGGCATTGGGATCTCAACCCAGAATTCCAATGGGTGGCGGAGACTGCGGGAACTGTGGGATAGCTACGCACAGTGCAACGCTCCGGAAGTTGACGCTAGCCTCGGTACTGTGGACGCGGTCCGCCGACTTAATGCACTTAGAGCATTTTATGTGGGGACACACACAATAGACTGTATAAAAACAATTTCTATAAAACCGGCTTCTATAAATTTGACCTAATTTCGTAGTGTAGACATACCCTTAGTTACAGTAGAAAAGGATTTGATAGTGATCACTAGACCTACAGTAAAACCAGCTAGCAGAATGGAGCTGAAGAACACATAACAAGGGGACTTGATAATAAGCAATGTGCTTATTTATCACATGGAACACTGGATCAAAGTCCCCATTTAATGCTGCTAGAGAAATTTCATGAACAGGGAGCTGCATGAAGGAAAAGGTCATTCAGAGGTAGAGAAAAGCACTGATCTAATATAAGATCAAATCTACTGGTCATGCATGGATAAAGTTATAGAGCACTATATGACAATGATCTGTTCCTGCATGCAGTGTAAGAAAACAAGTGGAGAGACCAGTGCCTATCCCTGAAATATAATGACCACTTACCCATCTGAAATTGTATGTATCAGTTATGTCCATCTTGGAAAATGAAGGGAAGGTTGCAAATACATCCTAGTGATCACTTGTCACATCACTCAGTTTGCCCGAGCACATGACCTTCCTGACAGCTCTGGAAGTCTTGTGACTCTGCCCGTTGCAACCTTCAAAACCTAGCAGCCATCAAAGAGGCACCAAAATAACATACCTAGCCAGGAAGAAATCTGAAGCTGAATAGAAAAATCTGGATAATGAAGTGACTCTGACACTGAAGAAGACACATATGTATGCCACCCAGTAGTAATTAATGCTAACCCAGATCAGGAACATACTGCACTGGTAACAGAGCAAATAGACCAGTAAACAAGCTAGCTGCAGGTGAATAGATGACAAGGTCATTCCAAGGTTAGGCCATACTTGTGATCGCTGTCAGTCAGGGTTCAATGTGTTACAACATGTGTTACCATGAGATGGGAACCTAGGGTGGCAATTACGGTCTATCTATGGAAAGGGAGGTGTCTCAATGCCTGAGTTAAGACTAGTTAAAAAACCAACATAACAATAAACCCGTTACAGAATTGGTGGTATCTTCAGTGCCATATAATGTGCCCCACCTTTTAAAATGTACAAGTCCTTTTGAAATGTGTCCATTTATTTGCTGCAACTAGCATGGGTTCAATCAGTATAACAGCCATGATCCTAATACTGCAGTATATGTTCTTAAGAGCAAGTTGTATGAAGTACTTGGCTGGTTGCTTTGTATTCATAAATCTCCTCCTTTGGCCAACACCAATGCGCCTCTGTGTGGGAAAATTATATAACATAAATAGACATACTGGACATGGTAAGTGCATTGTCAATCTGAATACATTCATGAGAGATACGGGGAACAGTTTCAATGGAGTGTAGACTTAGTTGCTTTTGAACCACACATTTATTCCAAATGTTTATTATATCAGTAATACATGTAAGTCATGATCCATATCTAAAAATAAAAAACTATTGCTCCTGTTAAAATATAATGATGATATGACCATTAATGGAATAGTTGGTTGTTCTTGGTTTAGTTACATATGTTAATGAAGACTTTGGAAGTGCAACTATTAAGCAAGGATGCTCCTGATATCAAAGGGATGTCATGAAATTGTTAAGAGGGCAGTGAGGAGCATGTACCAAGAGCCAATCCATTCCTATGGGCTCTAAGAATGGCACATCCCAAGTGATTGATCTAAGTTCAATTGCTGTGTGAGAGTGGCACTTGGGAAATGGTTTCAAGCAAAATGTTGCTCGAAAGAAACACAAGGGGAAGCTCTGCTAAATCTTCTCACTTTAGTGTTTTTAATATATTTAATAAAAATATTGGGGGAAAAAACCCAATCTTAAACTTGGCTTCTTCCCTTAAAAACAATGGGGTAAAGGGAGGGATCATAACATGTGCAGTGTTATTACCTGCTGACTTGAATAATTGTAAATAGGTCTGATTGTGGCTGGCCTTCCAGGGTGGGTAAGGAAAGAGGGGTGCCAGGAGTCCTCCTTACCCTTTATTGTTATAATCTATTATTTGTATTATGAAGTGCTGCACCTTATTGTGCTAGATGCTGCCAGTTCATAGGTGCATAAGATTTAAGTCCAGAAGGGACCATTATGATCATCTAGTATGACCTGCATTATACAAGCCATAAAACCTCACTAAGTAATTTCTACTTCAAGCCCATAATTTCTCTGTGAACTATACCCTATCTTTTAGATAGACATCAAGTCTTGATTTAAAGACATCAAGTGATTGGGAATCCACCGTGTCCCTAGATAAATTGTTCCAATAATTAATTATTCTTACTGTTAAAAATGTGTGCCTTATTTCTTATTTCCAATCTGAATTTGTCTATCTTCAGCATCTAGCCATTCGAGCTCACTATGCCTTTTTCTGCTAGATTAAAGAACTGTTTACCATCAGATATCTTTTCACCATGTAGGTACTTGTCGACAATGAACAAGTTACCTCTTAACCTTCTCTCGGAGAAAAATAATAGATTGAGCTTTCTTGAGGCATAAGACATATTTTACAGACCTTTAGGCATGTTTTACTGAGGCATGTTTTACAGGCCTTGAATCATTCTTATAGATCTTTTCTGAACCCCTTATGATTTGTCAGCATTCTTTTTTTTGATGTATGGGAACCAGAACTGGACATATTATTCCAGTAATGTTCTCATCAATGCGGTATGCAGAGGTTATACCGCCTCCCTATTTCTGCTTGATATTCCCATGTTTATACATTGAAGAACTGTGTCTGTCCTGTTAGCATTGCATTGGGAGCTTATGTTCAGTAGGTTATCTACCATTGCTTTCAAGTCCTTTTCAGTGTTACTCCATTCCAGATTCTGTCTCTTATGATGATGATGATTATTTATTAGTAGTATTACCGTAGGGCCTAGGAGGCCTAGTCATGGGCCAGGACCCCATTGTGCTAGGAGCTACTATACACACAGACCAAAATCTTGTAAGTGTGACTACAACCCATGTTCTCAGATATAACATTTAGTATTTGACTAAATTACAACACATGTTGTTCAAATGAGTTCACCTTACCAAGCAATCCAGTTTGATTTGTATAACTGACCTCCTCCATCATTATTTACCACTCCACCAATTTTTGTGTAATCAGCAAATGATTTTGTTTTTTCCAAATTATTGAAAAAGATGTTAAATAGCATAGAGCTACGAATATCCCTGTGGGTACCCACTGGAAGCACCCTCATAACTTGATGATTCTCCATCAAGATTATAGTTTCTTTTAGAGATTTATCAGCTAATCTATTTCTAATCCATTTAATGTGGGCTTCATAGATTTTGTACAATGCTAATTTTTATCAGAATGTCATGTGAGACTAACTCAAATGCCTGACAGAAATCTAAGAATATTATGTCAACAGTTACTTTTATCAACCAAACCTGTAATATCATCAACAATATTCAGTCTATTTAAAAATGTTTTTGTCTTTAATAGTTGTTTTTACCATCCTCCTTAGTTACTTATCAAATAGATATTATTTTCTTATCACTGGAAGATGAGAATACATTATCCTGTTCTTTCCAAATAGAGAGCATTAAAAATTTATTGAATATTTTTGCCTTTTCTTTATCATGATTTACAATTTTACAATCTTTATTTAGTATCAGACATATACCATTCTTAGGAGTTTGTTTCTGACATAGTTAAATAATTCCTTTTATTGTCCTTAATATTACTGACCATATTTTTTTTTATTGAAATCTTTAGCTTTCCTGATCAGTTGCCTGCATTTCTGAACTACTGAACTCATTCCTAACTCATATACACATGAGAAACATTCCTTGCCCTGAAGTGGTCACAATCTAAATAGACAAGACAGACAAAAGGTGGGAGGGGAAACAGAGTCACAAAGAGGGGAAATGACTTGCTCAAGTTCCCACAATAGGTCAATGGCAAAACCAGGAACAGCACACAGGTCTCTTGAGTCTCAGTCCAGTGTTCTATCCATTAAACCACATTTGAACTAATCTGGAATTCAAGTGTAAATAGGAGTCTTGTGCTTTAGGAGGAGTGAAGGTGTCAGGTGTGGGAGGGAAGCAGCCATAGTCAGGCATCTTCGATACCAGGTGGCAGATGCAAGCTAGTTATTAATTATTTATATTATATCTAGGCAGTGCCTAGAGACTCCAACAAAAATGTGAGCCCATTGTGCTAGGTGCTGTGCATGCACACAGTGAGAGACAATCCCTGCCTTAGAGAGTTTACAATCTGGATAGACAAGACAAGCACAGGGTGAAAGAAAGAGATATAATAGTGACTACCCCTCCAAGAGAAGCCATTTCTGTGTCAACTTCCCCTGTATCACCACAGACATTCTGTGTGCCTGTATCTTCTACAGGTAGAGTGTCTTCTGGAAGTGCCATTGACATGGTGGGTCCCAACCCCCAGGAAATCTGTGGCTTGCAAAGTCATGATATAATCTAATGTGTGTTACCATGAGATGATTTACTACTTTAAGATCCTAGCTGGCTATTTGGTTATCATACTAGGACTGTGGTGGCATGTGAAACTGCACACCCCAAAGGCTGTCACTGGTAACCTGAGTAGTATGTGGGGTAATATCTAGTCTAGTCTGGAATTCAGATATAAATAGGAGTCTTGCACAACGAGTTACAATCAGTTTAAGGCTTTCCACAGTCTCAAGAGAGCACACATATCCAGCCACCTCCTGGGAGAGGTGAATCTGGAGAGAGAGCATCCCATGTGAGAATGAAAGGTAAATAAATTCCTATCCTACCTTAGTCTGAAGGTTTTTTTCTTTTTTTTATTTAGTGAGCACAAATCACGCAGAAAATTGTGCCAGATTACTTATGGTTTTATGACTATATCTCCCAGGAGACTGAACTGGGAGTTCAATCCCGTTATGCTTAGGGATTCCAGTTTGAATTGAGGTGGCCTGGTCAAGGCTCAAGCACAAGACATTGGAACGAACTCTTTTCCTTCCTGGTTTTGCTTTTTTTTTTTTTTTTTTTAATGTAAACAAGAAGATCAGTCTCTGACAGCTGCAGAGTTACTTTGCAGTGCTTTATGGGTATTCTTCAAGTGCTTATGTGACTAGCCTTTTTATCCTGGCTGAGATAAACCAGACCAGAAAAAGTCACATGGTATTACTCAAGGTAAAGCCCTTGTAAACTCAGTTATTCCTTCAGCACAATGTGCAGTTTACAACTTCCTGTTATTTTTGCCAGAATGAAGGAGGAGATTTCAGGCCAGCTCTCCTCCTCCCTCTCCTGCCCCCCGCCCTGAAAAAAATTGCTTGCCAATCCTATTAGACTAATTTAGGACTCTGCTTGAAAGGAAACGGTAGTGAACAGTTTGGCCTTTATTCATGGTAGACTGGCTTCAGTTCATTTCATCATGTGTAACCCGCAGATGTCAAGTTATTGTGTTGTTCTTTCCTGAACCTTCGACTGCATGCCCATTTATTTAAGGATTTGAAGCCAGTGAAATAATCTGAATACCATGAGGAAATGGTACACTTTCCAAGAGTCATATACCCAATATTATCCTATTGGGTTTGTCATTTATACATAAGGAAGCAAAAAAAAAAGTTATTTTAATCACAGTTTTAAATAATCCTGGGAGATTGGACAGGGCCACTTCAAAACTTTTATACACATCAAAATTCTCCGGGGATTTGGTTTTAGTTCCTGATGGTGAATATTCAGCAATTTTTATACAATTTGTAATGAAGAATAGGTTCGGTCTCATGCTGTGAACACAGGAGTGGGAACCAGGGACTTGAGTTCTAGTGCTATTTTTGATATTGACTCTTTCTATGGCTTTTGGCAAGTCATAACCTTCCTGACTCAATTTCCCCTTTTGTAAAATGGGGGTGTTGTGATATTTAGATCCTGATTCAGCAAAGCACTGAGGAATGTGATTAAGGTTAAGCATACGTTTAAGTGCTTTGCTGAAGTAGGGTCTAATTACATTGTATTTCTTTGTGCCCCTGCATTTACACTGAAGTCAATGAAAAGTCTAGATATATCAAGAAAGCAGGATCAGACCCAACATTTGCAAAGTGCTCTCGAGATAAAGAGCAATATATATGGTTTAAGTATGATTTATGATTATTTATTAAGGAAAAATCAATGGAGAAATTTTAAAATGCATCGTCCCAGTTAATGAAATGTAATGAGTATTTGCTGCAAAGTTTGGCTTCAGATACTGTATAGTTAAAGGTTAGTTACTTGCCCACAGTATATAATTTTAAAAAACTGATCAAAAATACATTACTTAGGCCATCGTAGTCATAAAGTTGGTTGTGATTGTGACAGGTCATCCAGATGGTGGTTGAAACTAGACAAATAGTTACATCATGGCTTGATAAAAACCGTGCTTTTCCATAAAACTCTTTTCCCCCAGATAATTTATCTTTATTTAAAGAAAGCAGTTATATCTACATAACAGATTGATTTCCAAAGATGGGTGGGATGGAGTATATTTAAAACTAATTAAATGGATTAAAAATTGGCATAGGGACAAGGAATGGAGGGTGACTAGAGGGGAAAAAACAATTAAGGAGGGAGAGGTAATAACTGAGTTGCCAAAAAAGTCAGGTTAAGATACCTTTTATTTTTAAAAAAAAATAATCTTATATATAAATGGTCTTGGAGAGGGAGTCATTATAGAAGTGACTAAACCAGTTGAGGACAGATATTAAACAATAAGAAAATAAATTAATCTACAGTAAGCAGTATATAGAAAACTGGGTTATTCAAAGGTTTGGAAATATTCAGTGTAGGATAATACAAGGCACATATCACCATGCAATAGAATGCACAATATTTATGATAATGAGAGATTGTGCCATCCTTACTCAAGTCGCATAGACCCTTCCTGCACAAATAGTTTAGGTGATATAAATGAAGCCACTTGCTGAGTAAATTGCAGAGTAATATACTACACAGTGTATGAGGAAGGGTGGCACAATCCAACCCAGGATGAGCACAAAAGGAAGGGTTAGTGACAGGTTGAATTAATCAAGGTAATTTATATATAAGATTTAACAACAGAAAGGTCTGCAAACTGACTCTCTCAGCAACTCAATTATTATGATGTCTCTCGCCCTCTTGAATTGCTACTGTTCACTAGCTCATGCTTTTATGCTTATAACAATATCTGTAACTGTGCCTCATTTTCACAAATATTGACTATTCTGTTTTCTGGCAATACTTGCCTTATATTATCTTGCACTGTATATTTTTTACCTTTGTATAACCCTGTTTTCTGTGAACTTCTTATTGTATTTTTGATACTATAGTAATAGAAAAATGTGGGGGCAAAATCTAGGCTACTTCACCCCAACGATTAAAGATATATTAGGTTAGATTCACCGATGCACTCCAGGTGTTTTGCGAAGTTGGCATAAATCTTTGATATCTTAAGTGATTGGTTAAGCTGGGTTTAAGGCTGCTTTGTATCACCACAGCAGCCTAAGTGAAGTGGTGAATCTGGCCCCCCAGTTTTAAAAATCTAACAAGCCTGAAGTTGTGACCAACTTGTGGCCCTGGAAAATGGCTACTGTAGAGATTGTAAGTTCTTTAGAGCAAGCACTGTTGTTACTGTATGTTTGTACAGCCCATAACACAGGGAGACCTCAGCCAGAGGACTCTAGACAGGACTGCTATGCAAATGTTACATAAAGATAATAATGGGGAAAGGATCTGACCATTTCTTTGTAGCTCTGTGGACATCACAATAAGTAATGTTCTAGTGTCACCACTCTCAAACAGTACCCTTTGTGTCTAAGCAGTCCCTGGAGTTGGTACCGTACTTCTTCAAAATGAGGCTGACATACCATGTAGGGATTGGATTTGTCGGTCTGCACCCATGCTGCTTATAGATACCTCCCTTTTCTCTCCTTCCACCTCAGTCTTTGCACAAGCTTCCTATACCTTATATTTCTGCCAAGTTATGTTGCAGTGCTCATGTTTTGTACAGATGCAAGTAAGTAAATCTTCAACAGATGATGCCATTATCTTTGCCAGCAGGACTGGCTAGCATTATGAACCCCTATTCATTCAGTAAGTGTCTCAATCAAACAGGTTGTGGTGGGATCCCCGGGTTACAGTCTGGAATTGTGGGACGGCTGTGCCCCCTTAACTGTCCAGCCTGAGCTGTCTCTCATAACGCTATGCCAGTGACAAACAGCAAGCCCCTCCAGGCGCTGTGATCACTCAGCCATCAGTATGTGGAGACTCATATCCAGTGAAAGTGCATGAATGTTCTCTTAAGCCACCCATGAATCACACAGCGAGAGGCACCAGCCAATCCCCCAGACCCCAACCTAGCACCCCAGAAATATACCGTCTTACAGTGCTCAAGACTCCCTTGGACAGTGCAAGCAAATTAATTAGTTCAACACTTTGTGAAAGGGAACTGGACGTGCACCAGCCTTTGTAATCTGAGCTGAGATTCCCCAAGCACTTCAACTAAAACCACCATGTTTTAGGTAAAATATACAAACAGATTTATTAATGACAGAAAGATAGATTTTAAGTGATTATAAGTAGCAAGCAGAGAGATCAGAGTTGGTTACATAAGAAATAAGAATAAACTGCCAGTCTAAATTCTACAGACCTACTGCTACCCTTACTTCTGCGCTGTTGCTGGCAGCAGCGCTGCCTTCAGAGCTGGGCAGCTGGAAAGCGGTGGCAGCTGGCTGGAAGCCCAGCTCTGAAGGCAGAGCTACCGCCAGCAGCAGTGCAGAAGTAAGGATGGTATGGTATGGTACTGCCACCCTTCTGCACTGCTGCCTGCAGAGCTGGGCCCTCCGTCAGCAGCCACCACTCTCCGGCCATCCAGCTCTGGAAGCTGGTCAAAGAATATATTAGTTATGATCACTACTTCATTGGTCCAATACAAAATATACCAAAGTTGTACAAGAAATGCTGCTCAAATTGATTGAATTGGGTTTTGCTACAGTGCTGCTTTATATACAGTAGGAAATAAACTGTATCAAACAGACTACAGGAACAGCAACTGTGTGACTAATCTCAGCAATACCAATTCTGCATATTCCCAGCAAACTTGGAAAAGAGGGATCAATGTTCCACTTGCCTCATACAAACCATTTGTGGTTTATGCTGTTGTGATTACTAGCAGAAAAAGGGACAGATCCTACTCCAGCTGGAAGTCAGTGGCAGTTTTGCCAGTGACTTCAATGGGGGCAGGATCAGTCCAAAAACTGTGATGCGAATGTAATGCTTCAGACAGGGGTTAGGGGTTTGTTGTGGGAGTGGGTAGGTGAGATTCTGCGGCCTGCGTTGTGCAGGAGGTCAGACTAGACGATCATATTGGTCCCTTCTGACCTTAAAGTCTATGACTCTATGACATGAGCACTGACCCTGCAAACACACACATACTCACATGCTTAACTCTAAGCACCCAGATTACTGGCTTAGTAGAAAAACTTTAAATAAAACTTTTTAAACGTGTAATTTGCTTCTCTCTCTTTCGCCCCCTTAGAACAAGGCACTAGTTTGTCTGGGCTCAGCCTGGACAAGCCGAATGTTTAATATACTCTCTCATGACTAGAAATTATCGACATTAGCCCTTTGGGAAATAGTCTTACCACAACTACCGACAAAAAATGATCATGGGAGTGCAGAAGTTTTTTGGGAAAATCTTTCAGTTAAAGGTATGTCATTTGACAAGGAAGCATCCTCTCATAGCGTCAACTTCCTAAAAATAAGGCTGACTCATGCATTTTTTGATTTCAGGTTGCAGGAAAGCCAGCATTAGTGGCTTGATGCATCTTAAGAAGTAATGTGGGAAAGAAGAGCTCCAGTTCTTACTCTTTTAGGAAGATAATGTATTTGCTATGGTAATCAGAAAGGAACATTTTTGCCTCTCAGTTAAAAGCCCATCAGGTCAGCAGCTGTCTCTTGCCACTGCAAGATAATTCCCTGTGGTCTATTCACACTTGCTTTGTCCATGCTAGTTTTAAGTGTTTCAAATGATGGGGCTTCTAGTACTACATTTAGGATATTAGTCCTCCCTGATCTCAACCACTGAGAAGATTTTCCTGATATTTAGACTACTTTGCTTAAATAATGCCAGCTCAATCTTCCTAGGTCTGGTACTGGCTCTGAGATTAAGTATTCAAAGTTCTTGTCAGGAGAATGAGTTCTTCTTACAGCTCTATAGCCCTATAATAGAATTCACCAGCATATTCAGGGCATCCTTTTTTTGTTTTTGTTTCTGTTGTTCCCTTCTGTATAAGGATAAAAATCGTAGTCGTCTAACTTTTTGATTTAGTCTTTACCTGATTTGTCCAAAGAAAGAGAGTGGATTATTTATAATCAGAGGCGACTGGGCTTTCATCACTGCCGATTAATGCGTGTTTTAGAGCACTCACCTTTAAAATATCCAGAATGCAAGCTGCTTGATCCTCTGTGGATTGTAAATTTCTAGAGTTGGGATTCTTTGATCTTATTGCCTGTTGAGGAATGCTTTATGATCACTATCACATTATCTCATCTGTGGTACTGGGGAAATGGGACCCTTTTTCCTGTCCGGATGCTTTTCTTTATTTTCATACCAATAAAGGGGTTCTTAGACCAGGGTTCACCTTAATAACCATCTTGAGAATTGCACCTGAACTAAGAAATATATTTTCCTTTTGTATGCCTGAAACCTCAGAATATCAAGCAGCCTACATGCTTTGAATCTAAGCCAGAGTTTACAGTCTAACAGCTTTTTTATCACCTTCCATCAAGCAAAAAAGCCTCCAGGTGGATTAAGTTGTGTATGTAAGAAGCTTAGAAGGTAGCAGGTGTCAAGTCTCAGTAAAGGTCATTCTATTAGGGCTATTCTCTTCCCAGACACAGCTTTCCTTGTGGACTTCTATAAGAGTGCCACATAGAGGCTGATACACTGCTACACAGAGCATGAATGTTCTGAAAAATGCAGAGGTGTGCATGGTGTATTTGCACTGGGATTACAGGCTGTAGCCTATCGTTAAAGTGTGTCATAGTGGAAAGGCCACAGGGGTGGATTGGGAATGGGAACAGGTTGGGGAAGAGTCTTTCAACTCTACAGAATGCATCTATCTTAAAAGGTGATGTTTTCCAGATAGGACAAAGATATACATGGGTGACTGGCCACAAAACCTTCAAAAATGACAATTTCCAGTGTTAACCAAGACTTTCTTATTGAAGCAGAATGATAATCCAGAAGTTCAAGATACACCTAGTGTATTAAGGCATCCATTGCTCCCAAATCAAAGGAAAATGGACTTGCAAAAAAGCCACATTCGTTTCAAAATAACATCATGATGTCATCTGAGGGAAGCTTTACATTTAAGACTTTTCCTCAGACTTGCTTTTCACCTTACTCTGTGTTCATAATTTTGCAAGCCTCCTTTTTGCTGATTTATATCACATGCTTGCTGGGGTTCATCCATGTATTTACAAAAACTTGAAAAGAAAGCACACAGAGAATTAAAACTAGTAAAGAAACATTGCACCTGTGTGGCCATAGTCAGGTTGTGGAAGGCGGGATATTCAGAGCACAACCCCATGTTTTTTTGGTTCTATTGTGCCAATGTTTTTTGAAAGTTTGCCCAGGTTTATGTTGCATGGAATATGAGGGATTTCTTTCCTATATTAGTAATATACATCAATGAAAAAACAAGTGTTGATTCAAAGGAAGGGGGTTGCCCCAAATCTCGGGCTCTTGAACATTTTTTTTTGTAATAAAAGCCAGCAGAGAAACATAAGACCCCAAAAGACTCATTTGGATTTCTTAAAACCTGAATAATTCCAGGGCTCAAAGTGAGCCCAGTCGCATGTAAACAATCCAGTACTTTTTTGATGCTGTCATCTTGTTCTATGGAATCTTGTCTTTCATCTCCAGCCCTTATGGTTATGAAGACAATTTGCAAAATGTGAACTAAGTGTAAACCAAAGCAGTGTTGTCTGCCTGAGTTAGCTGAGAGCCTAAAACATGTACATTTCCTCCTGTTCATCTCAGTGTTAACTCAGATCTCGAGTGATGGCAAACCACATCTCAACAATGTCAATTATTTCATTGGTGATCCAAGCATGTGAGAAAGGAGAGGGATGCTCAGAGTAGGTAGATCCTGCACAATCTGTTCTGCATGATGTCCAATTTTGGTGCCAGAAGTGGATGGCGCTTGGGAGAGTTTCACATTTATTTTTTCCTAATCTGACTCGTGGAGCTAGAAGAGATTATTAGAATCTAAAAAAGCATCTGAGCCTCATCAAGGGGCAGCCAGTTGTCCAGTTTGGGGTGGGAAATCCCAGATTCCCTCCAATCAATATGGGCCCTCCTACCTTCCCAGCAACAGTGGCGGGTGATTTGCTGTGGTAGTGGGTGTGGGCAGCTTCTGTCCCTGGCTGTAGTGGCTTCTCCTTCTGGTGCTGGCTGTCTGCAGACTCAGGCACACATCAGTGAATCAGTGACTTGCATCTGAAGAAGTGAGGTTCTTACCCACGAAAGCTTATGCTCCCAATACTTCTGTTAGTCTTAAAGGTGCCACAGGACCCTCTGTTGCTTTTTACAGATTCAGACTAACACGGCTACCCCTCTGATACTCATCAGTGAATCAGTTACACTCAGGTCACTTCTTCAATCTTTTCTTCACAACTACAAGGGCCAGAAATATAATTTCATTTTTTTTAAAGGCAGATTGAGATTCTGATGTAATCATCTGACTCCAGGAGGAGGGGCCCTAAGTGTGTGCTTATGGAGGGTAGGCTTTAATCTGGCCTCTGCCTGTGGCTGTATCTAAATCCCAGACAGGGGTAGTCAAGTGTGAGGAGCCTGCCCAAGCATGCATGATCATATTTTTAACATTGGTACAAGCTACTGTGAGTGACATCTCATTTTGGCATCTCAGGGAGTTAGATCTTAGATGGTGGGTGGAACTTTGGAGAGCATCAGTACATTTTTTCCAATTCAAGTCCTGACTATGTCCAAGTGTACTATATTCAATTATTCTTGGTGACATGATTACTTTTAGTAATGTTGCTCCCCTCCCCTTCTTTTCCATCTTTTCAGTCTTGAAGGTCTGTTTAAAGGTTTGGTTCACCTTTTCCTCTTTCCCTCTATCAATCTCTGACTGTTTGTGAGAAAAAACATAAACACTTCAAAATGCTGCTGTGTCAATGCTTGACTCTTCCCTGAAGCAAAAAAGGAAGCAGGGAGGCAAAGGACAAAAAAAGTGTAGATAAAAGTTAAGGCTATTTGAGCCAAACAGGCATTCTTCAGAAAATGGAAATTCAGTCTTAGAGGTTTCAAACAGAAAGCAGCATAAACTATAGGAGATGGTTAGATGGAAATTAGTAGGGTTAAGAGCAAATAACTAAGGATTCTTTAACTACAATCAGAAGCAGAAAACCATGCCAGACAAAACCATGCCATGCAATGCTGGACCAACAGGGAAAGGGATGAATTAAGGAGGCTAAGGACATTAAAGAGAAACTAAATGATTTAGTTGCATCAGTCTTCACTACAAAAAATGTTGGGGAGATACCAACTCTTTACAGATAATAAAGATGGAATAGTTGATTGATGTGTCAATAGATGAAGCAGCTAAATTAAAGAGCAATAAATCTCTGCAACGGGAGGGTGTATACCCCAGAATTCTGAAGGAATTTAGAAATGAAGTGGCTGAACAGCTAGCAAAAATATGCAATCTTGCATTAAAATTATGTATTATATCAGAGGATTGAAGAGTGGCATCTGTTGTACCTCTATTGTTAAGGAGGCCCTAGTGGTGATCCAGGAAATTACAGACCAGTAACTAGTAAATTGTTTAAAGTCATAATTAAAAATACTATTATAAAAAGCCTATCTGACCATGATATTATAGCATCTAACTAGCATGTCTTCTGCAAAAGAAACGCATGCCTCACTACTCTATTGAAATTATTTCAACTAGTCAATAAAAAAAGTGGATAAAGGATAAACTGTTAGCATAGATTATTTGGACTCTCGGAAGCCCTGTGACACACAGGAAACTCCACAAAAGGCTACTAAGGAAACTAAGTAATCATGGATTGAGAGGTAAAGTACTGCCATGAATCAGGAACCGGCTAATAGAATGGTTCCTAGGAGTGAGATCCTGGCTCCAGTGAAGTGAATGAGAGTCAACAGAAGGGGTTTAGAGATGGATGATGAGAATTAGTAGCAACATGGAAATATTTTATAAGAAGAGAGGCTGAAAAGAACAGGATTCTTTAGAGAGGAAGTAAATAAAAATGAGTTTGATAAAGGTATTACCATGTTGAATGGTCTATGGTCTATGCCATGTTGAATAGTATAGAGAAGATAAATCAGGCATTCCTACTTACTCTTCCTCAAAATATAGGGTCCATGTGCCATTCAATAAAATTGAAAGACCGCAAACTGAAAATTAATAAAAGGGAATAATTTTAAGACAGTGCATAATTAACCTATGGAACTCATTGCCAATATATATCATTGAGGCCAAGAGCTTGGCAGGATTCATTAAAGGATTAGACATTTATATGGGTAATGAGCAGGGATCCTAGAAATCCATTAGCCATGGAAAAATGCAGAAAAACATGGAATTTGCATTTTTATAGAGAATCTTTAGTTTTTATATTTTGTGAAAAAATAAAAACGTGTACAGTACAATCCCATTTATCTGAGTCTCCATTATCAGGCTATCTGTATTAACCAAACCAGGGTTGCCAGCCCAACCCTGAGCGGTGGGGCTAGGACAGTCAGTCCTGGGTGATGGGGCTCCCATTGTCAGCCCTGGGCGGTGGGGCTGACAGCCTGAGCCCCGCCCCACAGGACTGACAGCAAAAGAAGTTTCAGCAAACTTGGAGTTCTTGTCTGTGCTCAGTGCCAACGTCAGGAAGACGAAAATGTGACTGGATGGAATGCTGCAACTGAATTGTAACAACCAGGACTAACTCAGATAGTGAGTAATGTTAATATAAATGCAATTTTCACTTTATTTTTTGTGCATTTTTTAAAAGAAACCAATTTTCTGAAAATATAGAATACAGATTGAAGTATTTGGTAGATGTAAGAAATACAAATTGCAATTCTATTAATTTTATTTCATTATAATGATTGATGACACTGGTAGGCTTCAAACTTGCTTAAAAATTGTAAATATATATATATATATATATATATATATATATATATATAAAAGAAAACGTGTTCAACTGATACCTATATATCTATATTGTGGCTAGGGAAATTAAAATTCAGCATTTCATTTTAATCATGGCAAGTCACAGATTTTTAATTTTTTTTATTGGAGAATGTTTTTTATCACGGTAAACTAGGCTCCCTGGTATGGAGGACATGTAGAGTCACATTAGAGAAGGTTAAGACATTGTTGAAGACATATAAACCTTTATACGACAGGGCATAATCCAACCTCTATCTGACAGGTTCAAGGAAATTTTCCAATTGAGAAGGTTATACCATAATTGTTCACTACAGGGTTTCTTGTACTTTCGCTGAAGCTTTTGGCTTTGGCCACTGTCATAAACAGTTTATTGGGCTAGATGAATCACTGGTCTCATCTACTATGGCAATTCCTGTGTTTCCTCCCTGTGTGATATGATCACCATTGGTTGGACACACATTAGATCATGGGACGACAAATAATTTGCTTTCACTATTACTGTTCTTGACATTTCAGCAGCTTCACTGGCTCCTACACTTGCTAAATTCTGAATTCCCAGCTGGTTTGGTAGTGCAATTTTCCATGTTTCTTATCATCACACTTTTCATCTTGATCCTACTTGGCAAATGGTAGCAAGCTTGTGAGCTTTGAAAGACTGGCTGGAAAACTGTGAGCTCTGAGGATATTTTGCTTTTTTTGTTTTAAATATTTTATCTTCCAGTCTGGAATTATTCAGTGGTTTAATGTGTGAGCTGCTCCCTTTGGAAAGAGGTTGGCTGTGAGAGAACTTTTCCTGTGTTTCTTTCTGAAAGGAGACCATTTTTGCTGGGGGATGGGGGGCGCCCTGGTCTTGCAGCATGACTGGTTTTGAGAGAGCATTTTCTCCTGAGAGACACTCTTTGGTTGGGAGCAGCTGCTTCTGGCAAGCCCAGCTATAAGAGATCTTGTCTTGAGTGTTTTTGACTGAGAGGGGACCTTGTTGCTGGGAACTGCTGCCTCTGGAACAGAGCCAGATCAGAGAGAGAGAGAGAGACTCTTTCAGTGTGTGCAGCTTCTGTTGCTGGTGGCTGGCTGACGAGAGCCCATCCCAAGTGTCTTTAATTGAGTAGGACTCCTTTGCTGGGAGCTTATGCTCCTAGAGAGAGTGTGGCCAATGGCATCTCTCTGGAGAGGGATTTAATTGCTGGGATTTGCAATAAAGGCTTTATGTGGCTTTGTGTGCGTTGAGTGTTTGTTTACACTGCCTAATGATGATTTGTATCGCACTTACATTATGTTTGATTTAGTTTAGCCTCTGTTATTGTGTTTAATATTTTAGTGTGTATTTAATAAACACAATGAAACCTGCACTACAGGCTACTTCCATTAGATAGCCCCCTGTCTTAAGGAACCACTTTAAGGTATCCCTACGGTTTCCCATGCAGTTTTGTTTGACCTTCAGTTAAAGACCATCTCAGCTAGGCTAGGATTTCGCTATTCCCTTGGGTGTGTGACTTAAGACAGGTTTCAGTCTGTTTCACTAGTAATTGTGTGTCAATGGTTTGTTTCCTATTTACTTCTATTTGTGTATATTGCCTTGCTATTTGAAGGGATTTGTTTTTCCTTGCTCATGTTACGTAGTTGATTTTTGGGCAAGTTGCCCTTTGTTTTGCTTTCAGTTCTATTTAGTGGCCTTTGCTAAGGCTGCCAGAGACATTTGTGTTTCTGGCAATGATAAATCAAAATTTATTATTACCAATTCTTATTATGCTCATCACGCTCTCATAACCCTATGGGTATTACCATGTTAGCAGTACACATTTTATTTATCGTCATTGCTACAATTGTTAATTACATCAGCTTCACTTTAGTCCTTGTAATTTTGGCTCTCATTGAAGATTTTGTATGATTGTGCATGATGCAAATCTTGGCATTCCCACTGGTGCTTATAAATGTCTTCTTTGCTTCCAGTACGATAGGCTTCCTTCAGATTTTATTATTACCGCAGGAGTGCCTTGACACTCTGTCTGAGATGAGGATCCTATTATGCTAGACACTGTACATACGTACAGTAAGAAAAAAATCCTTTCCCTGTACATCTTACAATCTAAATAGATAAGACACTAAGGAGTTACTATTCCCATCTAATAGATAGGAAAACGGAGGCATAGAGAAATTAAGTGACCTTCCTTGAGTCACACAGTGAGTTTGTGGCAGAGCTGTGATTTGAACTAGGTTTACCTCAGTGTCAGGGCATGGCATTAGCAATAAGACCATAACCCTTTTTTGTCTGTTTTTGTTAACCAGCTTCACACTAAAGTTTTGTTTTAATTTTGTTCTTAGTGTCTGTTCCTGCCAGTTTAGTTGTTGTCAGTTTTAAAGAGTCATTGTAATCTAGAAACAAAGAGAAAAAGTAAAAATAATATTAGGACAAAAATGTCTCCCATGTGTACACATTCAACGGTGTTGCATAAGGTACTGTATATAATAAAATATCAACTATTTCACAATCTCACATTCCATTTAGTTAAAGTAATTCATTGGACTCCAGATGCTCAGAGAAATCTTCCTCCTGTGAAGTTTTTAAGCATAAATCTGCTCTGATTTGTACATTTATTTATTTATCTTTATCCTCTGGGTACCATGGTACTCATCACTGGGGCATGATTTTTGGGAGTACTGAACAGCCACTCTCCAGTTGAAGACAATGGGAGCTGTGGGTGTTCGGCTCTTTTCTTTTGGAAAACCAGGCCATTTACTTAGGTGCTGAAATATGTACTTAGGCACCCATTTTTTTTGTAAATCTTGAATGTAACCTCTGTGAGTCACATTATGGCTACAAAAGTACTAGAAACACACAAGCTAGAAAACCTGGCATAAGGTGTGAATGATGAAACTTAGCCACCTGCTTCTGCTTCCTCTGGAAAATCCCAGTATGACCACTCTATAGGTCCCCCTCATAGAGAAATAATGGGGCATAGGCAGGCTGAAATGGTTGTGATCTTCTTGTTGTGCATATACTTCCCTATGGATGAAGCAATGGCTTTTAGATTAGGTTACATTAGGAACAGGTTCACATATATTACATATCAGAACCAGTTCACATAGGAACATAGGAGCTAAATGTAGAAAAGGATTAGGCTCAAGTACATTAATTTTTGCCTTGGGGTGAATCCCGTTGTAAACCTAGAGTCAAGGTTTGGGTTTTGCCCGTTTGCTAGAACTGGAACTGGTGTGTCATGTGTGACTTTAATATGTGACCTATGGTACCCAAATAAAGGGATGAACTGCAGATACAACCTCCAAAAGCATGTGAATATCCACACAGAGCAAGGAAGTTCTAAAGAGCTTAAATGGAGAATTCTTAGATGCTAATAAAGTTCTGACAAACCACTGCTGGCTCATGGCACACGTCAGACTGAGACTAAGGCTGGTTTTAAGTGCATTCAAGGGTCAAGTCAAACCTTTGACACATCTGTAGTATCTTTCCACAGCACATGCATAAAATATTCCTACTCTTAGAAGGAACAGAATGCATAAGGAGGCTGTCTGAGGCAAAACGTGAGTATATCATTTTGTCTGCATTGCTACTTCCTCTGCAGTAGCCTGAATTTAGTCACATACTGTTTATTGTTTGTGTATCTTAATCTTTGTGATAAAATCTTATTTATAAATTAAAAAATAATACTTGAGGCAAAATCTTCAAGCAGTGATTTTTGGTGCCTCCGGTTTGGGGAGCCCAACTTGAGACTCCATAACGAGATCTGGTTTTCAGGAAATGCTGAGCCCCCATTGCTCCAGGCGTCTCAAAGTCGGCACCTGACATTACTAGTCACTTTTGAAAATCTTACCCTTCTGTTATTTTTTTGTTGTAGTTATTCATTTACAAAATGTCTTTGTATGCTCTAAAACCAGTGGGGAGGAAAGGGATATTAAATTCATCCTTAATTATTAAATGTTGTTAGTTTGTGTTCCTAAAGCAACACTCTGCCTCCTGTTGCATACATGCATTAGAGGGGAATGTGGAGGCAGGGAACCATCTTAACCTTAGTACAGTCACATGCCATAGGAGCAGTTTAGGATTCCAATCCAAAACACTCTTGAGCATTAAGCTGGGGGCATGGCTAATGGCGCTGATGGCACTTGATGGCTCCAAGTTGGTGGGGTCTGCTAGTTTGAGATGTGACCAAGCCTCCAGTATTCCAGCACCTATGTTGTGTTTGGCAGTAGGTACTAAAGGGAAGTGGATGCTGCTTTTTTGTAAAGGAACAGCAGGGGGCACTGCAGAGAGCCATCTCTCCATGTTCCCCTGGTTAATTAGCACTGTGTCAACAGGGTGGGTTCTGGTCATGCCACATGGTCCCCTTCCCAATGTTTGTATAGCTCAAAAGCATATGGACTGGATTTTGCCTTTAAAGATGCCCACATGAATTCCTTTAATAAATAAATAAATAAACAAATAAATAAAATAAATCTCCCAGTCTGAGACCTGATAAGGGGCATACCAGAATAAATTGTTGTAGTAAAGTTATAAATCACTGAAAATCAGGGATAATAATAAAAAATGTGGACCCAACCCTATTTGGTCATGGCCAATGACACTACAATGATAAAAAGCATAAAAACTCATCAGAAATTACCTCTTCCCCCACCCCCCTCCTGACACAT
The DNA here is from genome assembly GCF_028017835.1 of Emys orbicularis. Classification (NCBI taxonomy): domain Eukaryota; kingdom Metazoa; phylum Chordata; order Testudines; family Emydidae; genus Emys; species Emys orbicularis. Next base: position 198,778,093 of record NC_088685.1, read on the forward strand.
GTTAAATTAGCCAATAAGCCTTGAACCTGTGCGTACCTGATGATTAATTTATGTTATTTTGTACTTTTTTTTCCAAAGGTTCTATCATGCTAGATTTACAGCACTGCAGAGTTTCACAATGTTGCAATGCTGTCTTCAATTCAGCTGCTTCATATTGAAATTTCACACACAATAATTGGCTGACCTTCACAGCTATGGCAGAAACTAATTAAAGCTGTAAGGCTTTGCTAGCTACGCTTTTGTGTGAAATGTGAAGTTTGGTGATAATGAAATATGGGGTACAGATGTTATTGTCTCAGATAGACTATGCCCTTGGTTCACACTAATGAAGAACAGCAATTATTAAACAAAAAGTATTTTTAACCATTAATTATTTGTGTTGTGACAGAGTAAAAACAAAGCAGCATCTCTTTCACCCCCACTTCTTCAAAAAAGTCATTTAATGTCATTTTACAAGCTGACTGTAGAGTCCCCAGGATGTTACATGACACTTTAACTTTATTGGTAGGACTGGTCTTAGACCGAGTTTAGGGTGCCTTGCACAATTTAACATGCCAAAGACGGGAGTTTTTAGATGGGAGGAAATTAAAGCTTTGGGCTTTCTCTACACTAGAAAGAAAAAATGTTAATAGAAACATATCCTGTTGCTTTGACATCAGTACTGTAGGAAGGGAGGATATTAGCAATAGTAAGTAAGGATTGAAAGCAAGATTATATATCCTGGAGCTGGTACTGACTTTCACCCTGTGAATTCAGCCCTCTGTGTTCTGCCTTTATGTGCTTAACAATATAGAGCAGGGTATCAAAACCATTCCTTTAAGATGGCAACATTCAGTTTTGAATTATGGTCAATGGGCCAGGGTATAAATGTAGGAATATATACTCTCCTCAATCCACAGCAGAATGCCCCTCTATGTCTATGAGAAGTTTTCAGAGATCAAGGGAGGAATATGGCCTTTATGTCGTACCTAAGCTCCCCATTACTATTATTTATTTGTTCAGTATTTTATTGCCACATTCAGTATTACTCAGTGGGTTGATGCTCTTAAGAGCCACCGTTTTTTCTGTCCTGTTTCTTTTCCACCCCCCCATCCTCCTTCCTCTATTTCTCTTCCTTTCCTCTTCCTTTATGTCTTTTCTCCCTTCAGCATTTCCTTCCCTGCAGCAATTCCCAATTCCCATCCCTTGCGGGCTTCATGTCCACTCCTTCCACATTCCAGCCGCTAAAATAATCTGCAATGAAATATACAATACTGACATTTAATGTGTCATGATTACATTTTAGCATTAACACCCCAGTGAGATTAATTGGATGAAGGACTTCACACTTCTCAGAGCCATTGTGTTAGGCTGTCTGCAGACTTGGGAAGATGACATTGCGTCAGTTTACACTTCCTTCGCATTTTCCAGGTTTTCTTTGCAACTGTGAGGTCTAGAAATTTACATATTTTAAAAAATAGCCAAGATTCTACAGAATCTGAATGTGCCACATGCGCCCCCAAAATACACTGGATGGGCTGGATGTTTGACACTTCTGATACTACTCTGCATGCGTCTGGTACAGACATTTGGGGATTTATTCTCCACTCAGTGGGGATGCATAATTCACATAACTGTTAATGGGAGCAGTGATGTGGCTAGCAAGTGGAAAGTGGAACACATGCTGGACAATATTCTGCCTGTGTACACAGTATACCCATAACTGAGATGAACATGCCATAACACACATTATAGTAATTAACTTAGTGGGTGCAATAGAACATAGATTTACTGTATTAATGTATTAATGAAAGGCATGGGAACAATGAAAATCTGAGAACTGCCATAAGAAGTGTTGCCACCAAGGTAGTCATTGTGGTGGATAGAATTTTCAAAAGCAGCCCAGGGGAGTTAAAAGTGTCCAACTCCCAATGGATTGCAATGGGACTTGGGTGCCTCACTCTCTGAGGCTCCTGTGAAAATACCAGCCTAGATGTTTGGCTGAACAAAGCACAGCCCTGGTTAAAAGGGTGTTATGTTGTCAGAGCAAGTATTGTCTAGTGGTTAAAGTTTGGGAGTGAGAGCTGGGAGATCTGCATTCTGTAACTGGCTCAGTTACTGACTTGCATTTGACATTGGGTAAGCCACTTAGCCTCTCTGTCTCTCCGTTTCCCTATGTATAAACTAAAGTTAATATCTACATGGCAGGGGGATAGTTAGACAGCTTGTAAAGGGATCGGAGATTGTAAGATTGAAGGCATTATAGAAAGGCAAAGGACTATTGAAAAAAGAACACACACCCTTTTAGGCAGCATCACTGAGCCGGGGAGACTCCTGCTAAAGAAGTACATAAGAGGTTAGTGATGTGTTTTGCAAGAGACAAATGATCTAGAGCAATGGTTTTCAACCTTTTTTCATTTGCGGACCTTTAAAAATTTCAAATGGAGGTGTGGACCCCTTTGAAAATCTTAGACATAGTCTGCAGATCCCTACGGGTTCACTGACCACAGGCTGAAAACTACCCACCTAGAGCATACTTTCCTTTTACACCTTGGTACCTTCTGGGTTCATGTGTTTTCAGCATCTCAGAGACCTGCTCTGGAGTGATGAAACAGTTCTGAAATATAAGTATGTGACATATTCTGCATTAATAACAAGAGGTTAGAAGCTAACCATGAAACATGGGCATAATGTGCACTCTGCAGGTTTGCTTTGCAGTTCCAATAATGTAGAAAGATTGTTTTGGACAATAATGACTCTTTGTCACTTGCTGTGAAATATTCTGTGTTGCTTTTGAGTGGGTAACACTATATGACGATAAATTGCATAGTACAGACTATTGCATTTGTGTGCATTTTAAAATCGGTACTGTAGTCTGGACCTCAAAACAAAAACCTAAAATAGCCCTCCTCCCACAATATTTGAGACTGCTAAACTCTCTTCACTTGGTTTATCAATTTGAGCAACTTTGAGAGGTACGTTCTCAGAATAAGACTTGGAGCAGGCTTTGGTATATACATAGGTGGGACTTTTGTTTATTTTTAGTTTTGTTTGTAAGGAAATATAGAGACCCTGAGAGAAACTACCAGGTGTTATTGTTCCTACCCAAATGCAATCAACTAAGAATTCTGGGTAATGTAGTCCAGTAGGCATTTCTTGTGCTAAGAAGTACTATAATTAGAACTAACACTAGAGAGCATTCAAAAACACAATGGGCTTAATTCAAAGCCCATTGATGTCAAAGGGAATGTTTCAAATGACATCAGTGGGCTTTAAATCAGGCCCTTTATGCTTGTATTAATACATTTACTTAGAGCTTTAAGTGTTTAGGTTAACAAATATAAAGAATTTCATCAGCCAGTTGCTACAGTTAAAAGGATAAAAGGTGGGTACAGCAGGTTGCCATATAGTATTGTTAGTTATGTTTAGTAGATTTTTGCAGTCATGTCTCTTTCAGACAATTGTTGCCTTGGGTGGCCTCTTAAGCACAATAACCTACACTCTAAATGTGTAGCACAAACAAAAGTGCAAAAGTACAAGGTTACATATATTCTGGAGGGGAAATTACACAAAAAGACAGTTTCCTGTAATCCTTACTTTACAGCTTCTGATGTGTGCTGAAACAAATTTCAGTTGACAAAACTGAAGGACAATAGCTGGTATGTGTGGGAAAGAAGGGATTTTGTATGCTAATTTGCAAGGTCAATTGTGTGACATTAACTTACTGCATATTTCTGACTAACCTGTTTCCATGACTCTTTAAGAGATTCCAACCTAGACTGGAATATAATGGAATAAAGAAAATGAGTTACCTATTGCTCTTTTTAAGAGAAATGTTTGTGCAATCAAAATTATGCAAAGCCTTTAGTTTTACATGAAGAGTGTTAGACAGATAGTGATGGGGCAGAGAATTAGATTCAGTACCGGTGATGCGATCTGACAAGCACATGGAAAACTGCTGCTTAAGGAAGCAGTGTTTGCAAGGTGCAAAGATAGCAGAGTATAGGGGGGAAAGCTCAGAGTTAATCAAAAAGTGTCTTCATTGTGACATTAAGAGGTTAGCAAAGCATCATTTTAATAATGTAAGAAGTTTATAGAAGACAGACTGAAAAATAATCTTTTAATTTTGGCAAATTACCATCTAAGTAAATCTATAACCAAACCTTTCCAAAACAGGAAATTGCAGCTTCAGTGTAGATATTTCCAGTTGTTTGGCGGGCACTGTACTTTTATGTATTTTCAAAGCAATCTCATCATTTAGTCCATATGTGAACATGTATGTGTATACACACACATACAAATATACATGCTCCATACACATGTCTCTCTCTCTCACACACACACACACATACATGTACATACACACTTTAATAACCTAAACAGATGTGTATGTCATTACATATTGTAATTTTTAAAAATGTGTGAGCTTGGTTGTATGTTAGATAGTTCATGTTCACATATGGAGCAGTGTCTGATCATGGGTTTAAAATCTGCTGATTACCTCTGTTAGTTCAACTGTTTCAACCACTTAATCTCTAAAATTCACAGCCTCTTTTTCTCAAAGAGTTTTCACAGTTCTGGAGCTAAGTAATAGTATCTTCAGAAAGCTCTATTGTGATGCTGAATTTTAGTAATTGACACCAATAACATAACAACTTTAAATCATCCACATTTTTTATAGCGGAGAAGCCAGTCTGCTTGTAAATATGTTAAAGGATAGCATGTAGGTGGCAGAAGAATTATGCTACAATTTTAACAGCTAATAAATCTTTATTTAAACAAGGGACCTCTAAAATTTAATTAGGCATATAAAAGCAGAGATCATTCTGAGGGTAAAAATATGCCAGTTCTCACAAGAAAAGACATCTGCTTCATGGAAAAAAATTAAGTTAAAATTTACTCTTCTGTTACTGTGTCAATAGGAAAGTTTTCCTTGAGGAATTGCAAATGTCTAACTTAAAAAAAATTCATGGCACACGCATGGGTATAAAATAGCAGTATCCTGTTTGTGCGCCCGAATCTTAATTACCTGGCTAACGTAGTCATCATCACTGCCTCATTCTGTCTCCTGAAGGAGAGAGGTTGATCCAAAACCAAAATGGGGTTGCTTGTTGTCAGTGAGTGAGGCCTCCATGCTGCAGTGAGCACAGTGATTCTATTTTAATGAGACTTAGGATGACGATAATGGTAATAATGTTAGCTGTGCAACGGCGTATCCCATAAAGCGGGCACTGCTAATTTAAAACCTTGTGTACGTCATGAACTAAAACATGTATGCCTTTAAAACTTATATGAGCTAATGTTAAAGATGAAACTGGGGTCTGACCTTACATTTCTGATGGAAAGTTTGAATGTATTTTGGTGAGGCTGTCAAGGCTGTATCCCCACTTTGAACTTTAGGGTACAAGTGTGGGGGCCTGCATGAGGACTTCTAAGCTTAACTACCAGCTTAGTTCTGGTCCGCTGCCACCATTCCCTACCCTGGGAAGCTTTTAGAAACCTCTCACCAATTCCCTGGTGAATACAGATCCAAACTCCTTGGATCTTAAAACAAGGAGAAATTGACCCTTCCCCCCTCCTTCCTTTCACCAACTCCTGGTGAATATAGATCCAAACCCCCTTGGATCTTAAAACAAGGAGAAATCAATCAGGTTCTTAAAAAGAAGGCTTTTAATTAAAGAAAAAGGTAAAAATCATCTCTGTAAAATCAGTATGGAAAATAACTTTACAGGGTAATCAAACTTAAAGAGCTCAGAGGACCCCCCTCTGTCTTAGGTTCAAAGTACAGCAAACAAAGATAAACACTCTAGTAAAAGGTACATTTACAAGTTGAGAAAACAAAGTAAAACTAAGACGCCTTGCCTGGCTTTTTACTTACAAGTTTGAAATATGAGAGACTTGTTTAGAAAGATGGGGAGAACCTGGATTGATGTCTGGTCCCTCTCAGTCCCAAGAGCGAACAACCCCTTAAAACAAAGAGCACACACAAAAGCCTTTCCCCCCCCCCCCCAAGATTTGAAAGTATCTTGTCCCCTTATTGGTCCTTTGGGTCAGGTGTCAGCCAGGTTACCCGAGCTTCTTAACCCTTTACAGGTAAAAGGATTTTGGAGTCTCTGGCCAGGAGGGATTTTAGTACTGTACACAGGAGAGCTGTTACCCTTCCCTTTATAGTTATGACACGCCCCCCAAATCACAGATAGTGTTGGACGTTTGGTTCCACACTGGCTGTGATTTCTTCCTGGAGTTCTAGGAGAAAACAGAGTTAATTAGACACATGTACCTTTAGACATACTACTGATTATATAAAAACTAACAATATGTTTCATTCCAAGAACAATTGTTAACCAGTTAACTCTGGGAAACGTTTCCGGGAGAGTGCATCAGCCACTTTGTTAGAAGCTCCCGAAATGTGTTGTATTTTAAAATCAAAATCTTGGAGAGCTAAACTCCACCGAAGAAGTTTTTTGCTATTTCCCTTGGCGGTATGAAGCCACTGTAGCGCAGCATGGTCTGTTTGTAGTTGGAAACGCCGTCCCCAAACATATGGGCGTAGCTTTTCCAGCGCGTACACAATGGCGTAGCATTCCTTTTCGCTGATTGACCAGTGGCTTTCCCTCTCAGACAGTTTCTTGCCGAGATACACGACAGGATGGAATTCTTGATCCGGTCCTTCCTGCATTAAAACTGCTCCCACGCCTCGCTCGGAAGCATCTGTGGTTACTAGGAACGGTTTGTCAAAGTCTGGGGCCCTTAGCACAGGGTCAGACATGAGTGTTGCCTTAAGCTGGTTAAAGGCCTTTTGACACTCATCAGTCCACTGAACTGCATTTGGCTGTTTCTTTCTGGTTAGGTCTGTCAGCGGGGCGGCGATTTGGCTGTAGTGTGGTACAAATCGCCTATAATATCCGGCCAAGCCTAAGAAGGATTGGACCTGTTTCTTTGACTTTGGAACCGGCCACTTTTGGATAGCATCCACTTTGGCCTGTAGGGGATTTATAGTTCCTTGACCCACCTGGTGCCCCAGGTACGTCACTCTGTTTTGGCCTATTTGACACTTTTTAGCCTTAACTTTAGTCCTGCCTGCCGGATGCGCTCGAAGACTTTTTCCAGGTGCTCCAGGTGTTCTGTCCATGAATCAGAAAAAATGGCCACATCATCGAGGTAGGCAACTGCAGATTCTCCCAATCCCGCTAAGAGACCATCTACAAGTCTTTGGAAGGTGGCGGGTGCATTTCGCAACCCGAAAGGGAGTACATTGACGAAGGTGACGAAGGCGGACCTTTCCTTAGCGGGTTCATCTAGTGGTACTTGCCAGTGCCCTTTGGTTAAGTCTAAAGTAGAGATGAATTGGGCATGTCCCAATTTTTCCAATAGCTCATCTGTGCATGGCATTGGATAGTTGTCAGGACGAGTTACAGCATTTAGCTTACGGTAGTCCACGCAAAAGCGTATTTCCCCATCTGGTTTGGGAACTAGAACCACTGGAGATGCCCATGCACTGGTAGAGGGGCGGATTATACCCATCTGTAGCATGTCCTGGATCTCCCTTTGTATAGCAGCTTGGGCATAAGGTGACTCCCGGTAGGGTGGGGTTCTAATTGGGTGAGCATTACCTGTGTCAATGGAGTGGTATGCCCATTCGGTCCGTCCTGGAGTGGCTGAGAAAATCGGTGCAAAGCGTGTGCACAGCTCCTTGATCTGCTGTCGCTGCAGACGTCCCAGGGTCGTGGAGAGGTTCACCTCTTCCACGCCACCATTCCTTTTTCCTTCGTAGTAGACACCTGCAGGCCACTCCGCGTCATCTGTTTACTGGGCTGTAAACTGGCAAACGTTTAATTCTCTGGAATAAAAGGGCTTAAGAGAATTAACATGGTATACCTTAGGCTTTATGTTGGAGGTGGGGGAGGCTATGAGATAGTTAACAGCTCCTAGGCGCTCCTGGACCGTGAATGGGCCTTCTCACGACGCTTCCATTTTATGGGCCTGGAGCGCCTTTAAGACCATGACTTGGTCTCCTACTTTGAAGGACCGTTCTCTGGAATGTTTATCATACCAGGCCTTTTGCTCTTCCTGAGCATCCTTTAGGTTTTCTTTAGCAAGGGCTAAAGAGTGTCGGAGGGTGCTTTGTAGGTTGCTTACAAAGTCTAGAATGTTAGTTCCTGGAGAAGGCGTAAACCCCTCCCATTGCTGCTTCACCAACTGTAATGGCCCCTTAACCTCGCGGCCATAAACAAGTTCAAATGGTGAAAACCCTAAACTGGGATGTGGTACAGCCCTGTAGGCAAAAAGCAACTGCTGCAACACTAGGTCCCAATCATTGGAGTGTTCATTTACGAATTTACGTATCATGGCCCCCAAAGTTCCATTAAACCTCTCCACCAGACCATTGGTTTGATGGTGATGAGGGGTGGCAACCAAGTGATTCACCCCATGAGCTTCCCACAGGTTTTTCATGTTCCCTGCCAGGAAATTAGTTCCCGAATCTGTAAGGATGTCAGAGGGCCACCCTACCCTGGCAAAAATGTCTGCTAATGCCTGGCACACACTTTTAGCCCTGGTGTTGCTTAAGGGTACAGCTTCCGGCCATCGGGTAGCAAAATCCATGAAAGTCAGTACGTACTGCTTTCCTCTGGGTGTCTTCTTTGGGAAAGGACCCAGAATATTCACAGCTACTCACTGAAATGGGACCTCAATTATGGGTAGTGGCTGGAGAGGGGCTTTAACCTGGTCTTGGGGCTTTCCCACTCGTTGGCACACCTCACAAGACCGGACATAATTAGCAACGTCCTTGCCCATTCCCTCCCAGTGGAAGGACTTCCCCAACCGGTCTTTGGTTCTGTTCACCCCAGAATGGCCACTGGGATGATCATGGGCTAAGCTCAAGAGCTTTACCCGATACTTAGTGGGAACTACCAACTGTCTTTGAGGATGCCAGTCTTCCTGGTGCCCACCAGAAAGAGTCTCCTTGTATAAAAGTCCTTGTTCTACAACAAACCGGGATCGGTTAGAAGAGCTGAGAGGCGGTGGGGTGCTCCGTGCTGCCGCCCAAGCTTTCTGAAGGCTGTCATCTGCTTCCTGCTTGGCCTGGAACTGTTCCCTTGATGCTGGAGACATCTGTTCCTCCTTGGACTGTGGACTGGGGCTTGGTCCCTCTGGAAGCGATGCAGGTGCTGGGGCTGTTTCCATTGACTGTGAACCACTGTCCGCTGGTGCACTATGTGGTATTTCAGGCTCTGGCTGAGCCTCTTGGGTAGGGTTATCTGCTGCTTCCACCAGTTCAGACTCGCTGGTGCCCTCTGGCATTGGAGTTGTAGACGGGGTTGCAAGCGCTGGACTCAGTGCTGGCAATGGTTCTGGTGCTGGTTGTGTTGCCAGTTCCGGTTCTGGGACTGGCTTTGGCTGGGTCTCTGGGATTGGATCCACTACGGCTGTTGCAGTCGTTGGCAGGGGATCCGGTTCCACCACCTTTGTTTGGGTCTCTGGGTACACAGACGGGGCCCTGGTGGACGGCTCAGGAACAGGGATGGGGGTGAAAGCTTGCTTAGCCTGGCTGCGGGTGACTATTCCCACCCTCTTGGCTAGCTTCACATGGTTGGCCAAGTCTTCCCCCAGCAGCATGGGGATGGGATAATTGTCATAGACTGCAAAAGTCCACATTCCTGACCAGCCCTTGTACTGGACATGCAACTTGGCTGTAGGCAAGGTTACAGACTGTGACACAAAGGGTTGAATTGTCACTGTAGCCTCCGGGTTGATGAGTTTGGGGTCCACTAGGGATTGGTGGATAGTTGACACTTGTGCCCCAGTGTCCCTCCAAACGATAACCTTCTTTCCGCCCACTCTCAAGGTTTCCCTTCGCTCCGAGGGTATGAGAGAGGCATCTGGGTCTGGGGATCTTTGGTGTGATTGGGGTGTAATGAACTGTAATCGGTTGGGGTTCTTGGGGCAGTGAGCCTTTATATGCCCCAGTTCATTACATTTAAAACATCGCCCTGCTAAGGTATCACCGGGGCGATGTTGGTTGGTGGAGACTGGTGGGGTGGGGTAAGAAGGCGTCTGGGGTTTCCCTTGGGATGTGGGTGGGGCCTTGGGTTGTCCCCGGTGATAAGGTTTTGTTTCGGCTTGCCCCTTCTGATATTCGCTCCAACTGCTACTAGCTTTTTTCTTTTCTGTCACCTCCACCCATTTGGCTCCAATCTCCCCCGCCTCGGTTACAGTTTTGGGCTTCCCATCTAGGATGTACCTTTCTATTTCCTCAGGAACACCCTCTAAAAACTGCTCCATTTTTACTAGGGAAAGCAGATCTTCCAGAGATTTAACATTTGCTCCTGATACCCAGGCATCACAATTTTTGTCAATGTGGTAGGCATGCCGGGTAAATGACACATCTGGTTTCCACCTTAGGGCTCTGAACCGCCGACGGGCATGCTCGGGTGTTAGCCCCATTCTGAGTCTGGCCTTATTTTTAAAAAGTTCATAACTGTTCATGTGTTCCTTAGGCATTTCAGCCGCCACCTCTGCTAAGGGTCCACTGAGCTGCGGCCTCAGCTCTACCATGTACTGGTCTGCAGCGATGCTGTATCCAAGGCAGGCCCTTTCAAAATTTTCTAAGAAGGCCTCAGTATCATCGCCTGCCTTGTAGGTGGGGAATTTTCTGGGATGGGAAGTGGTACCTGGAGAGGAGTTGCTAGGATGGGCTGGTGCATCCTGCCTAGCCCTTGCTACTTCCAGTTCATGCTTCCTTTCTTTTTCTCTCGCCTCCTCTTTGGCTTTTTCCAGCTCTATCTCTTTTTCTTTCAGCTCCATCTCTCTTTCTTTCAGCTCCATAGCTCTCTTGTGGGCCCCCTCTTTGGCTTTCTCTTCTTTGTCTCTCAGCTCTATCTCTTTTTCTTTCAGCTCCATCTCTCTCTTGTGGGCCCCCTCTTTGGCTTTTTCTTCTTTGGTAGTCATTTTCCTGTTTTCTTGTGCTGGGTCACACCCCTCTGCAGTTGACTGAAACTGGGATGTACTCAGCTTTGGCTGCTGCTGAGTTAACAGAGACTTTCTAACTAGCTATTCACGAGGATGTAAAAAGAAAAAAAAACAATTCAGCTTGTAAATTGCTTTTACCAGTCAAAGTTTGCTTGCTTTGAACCCTTCTCTTAACAAAGGACCTTGTTAAAAAAAACTTAACACCTCTGCCTTCAGGCAAGGAGAGATAAGATATGCATCTACCTTCAGCTCTGCTTTCCAAGCAGCTAGAAGGAAAAAAAAATCTTACTGGCTTTTGGGTTTAAAACGATCTCCACCGCTGTGCCACCATGTCAAGGCTGTATCCCCACTTTGAACTTTAGGGTACAAGTGTGGGGGCCTGCATGAGGACTTCTAAGATTAACTACCAGCTTAGTTCTGGTCCGCTGCCACCATTCCCTACCCTGGGAAGCTTTTAGAAACCTCTCACCAATTCCCTGGTGAATACAGATCCAAACTCCTTGGATCTTAAAACAAGGAGAAATTGACCCTTCCCCCCTCCTTCCTTTCACCAACTCCTAGTGAATACAGATCCAAACCCCCTTGGATCTTAAAACAAGGAGAAATCAATCAGGTTCTTAAAAAGAAGGCTTTTAATTAAAGAAAAAGGTAAAAATCATCTCTGTAAAATCAGTATGGAAAGTAACTTTACAGGGTAATCAAACTTAAAGAGCTCAGAGGACACCCCTCTGTCTTAGGTTCAAAGTACAGCAAACAAAGATAAACACTCTAGTAAAAGGTACATTTACAAGTTGAGAAAACAAAGTAAAACTAAGATGCCTTGCCTGGCTTTTTACTTACAAGTTTGAAATATGAGAGACTTGTTTAGAAAGATGGGGAGAACCTGGATTGATGTCTGGTCCCTCTCAGTCCCAAGCGCGAACAACCCCTTAAAACAAAGAGCACACACAAAAGCCTTTCCCCCCCCCCAAGATTTGAAAGTATCTTGTCCCCTTATTGGTCCTTTGGGTCAGGTGTCAGCCAGGTTACCCGAGCTTCTTAACCCTTTACAGGTAAAAGGATTTTGGAGTCTCTGGCCAGGAGGGATTTTAGTACTGTACACAGGAGAGCTGTTACCCTTCCCTTTATAGTTATGACAGAGGCCAACCCCAAACACCTGAGCATCCTAAGAGAACATCGGATCACCATGTCTGCAGGACCGCATGACATAAGATGGTCCGGTGGTTAAGTGCATTTCAAAGTCTTGTATAAAGTCAGAGATCCTCTTGCTGGCTCACCATTGCCCAGTTGTCTCTGAAAAACTATTAAGATGTTTTGTTGTTAATCACTCATTTTATGTCTGAAAACTAACTTTAATTATTCACAAACTTTATTATGAAGGTGGAAGGTACTATGGAGAGGTAATGCGGGCATAGTGTAACCTTTGGCATGTCTTTCTGCCTTCCATTTATCCTCCCACTGTTTGTCTGTCTTGACTGTTTAGAGTGAAATCTCTTGGGGTTACTGACTTTGTCTTACTATGTGAATGTGCAGCACCCAGCACAATGAATCCCTGATCTCAACAGAGGTATCTAGAAACCATCCTAATATAATTATTAAATAATAATAGTGTCTTGTGTTGTCCAACTAGGGAGGATTTTTATTAAGCTTTCCCTACTCTTCCCATCAAACTGACTCTGAAGCCCAGTTAAATCTATTTTAGTTAACACAAGACATACCATAAAGTTCATATACAATGAGACTTGGAATGTCATGATATGATTTAGTACAAGATACGATAGGTAGCCAAAAATCTATGTTTGAAGAGAAAATATATTAAGATTGTTTTGCAGAGTGATAGATACCTTAGCATATAATCCATGTCATTTAAAAGTCCTTCTTTGCAGTGGATGTGTTTGTACTTATGTGTCTTTTTATTGTTTTCAGGAACCCAATGGAATTCAACAGCATTCACCCTGCTATGCTAGGTGGGGAGGGATAGCTCAGTGGTATGAGCATTGGCCTCCTAAACCCAGCATTGTGAGCTCAATCCTTGAGGGGGCCATTTAGGGATCTGGGCAAAAATCTGTCAGGGACAGTACTTGGTCCTGCTATGAAGGCAGGGGACTGGACTCAATGACTTTTCAAGGTCCCTTCCAGTTCTATGAGATAGGTATATCTCCATATAATAATAGATTTGTAATCATTTGTCCCAGGAAGGCAACTCTTATTTCTGTACTTTTGTCATCAATTTACTCTTTTGGCAATAATGTTATGTAGTGTCTTGTGTTGTTCTTTCCCCTCTCCCCCCCCAACCCCCCCCCCCCCCCCAAAACTTATATCATTCTGGGATCTGCCCTCTCTGTGGTTAAACAGATGTGGAACAATTTCACATACTTGATGCTTCCAATGTTCTGGGAAATGAAAAGAGTTTATTAGTGAAACTTGTAAGATTTATGTTTATTACATGTAGAGAGGACAATTCTTTCATGCATCCATCTTTGTAGTCCTTTTTTTTAATATAAAATTTGTGCAGAGCTTCAAGGACTCTGCTACTCTGCTAATGGTTTTGATTGTCAACATGTGGATTTAAATAAATTGGCAAATAGTGGAACTTTGTTCCATCAAGTTTATCATTTACTTATAAAAGCTTGTGAGTAGTGTAGGCTATCTGTGATGGTAGACAAAAGAAGACATCACAGACCAAACACACTAGACATAGTGGGCCCACTTCTTTCTTCAGTTTCACCTGCACAATTCAACACTGGCCCACTGGACAGATGGTTTGGTTCTGACATGGTGGAGTGCAAAGATTCTTGGTCTTATAAAGCAATTGTTTTTACATATCGCAGGATTTAAATGCGTAAAATGCTTGCCAGATGTTGGATCTAGAAATGGATCGTGTTACTGGGAGCCATTGATTCAACTGGGAACAATGACTACATCTATAATGACTTGCAGTGGGACACTTTAGTGGGAGCTATTTTATCTAACAGTGTGTCACCCCTATTGTTAATGCAGCACCACCCCTGCTAGGGTCGTCTGCAGGAACTGAACCCAAACTGGATCTAAAAGCATAAGACTGCTATGTTAACAAGCCAGACAAATCTTCTTTTTAGCTCCACCTTATTTCTCTATCCACTTCAGTTCTTCTATACCTGCACCGTTCATATCTCTTCACTATTCCCTCTCTCTGCATATTTACCATTGGCGATTACACTTTAATGTATACTGGAAATCTCTCATCTATCTGGAACTTTCCGATTTTCCCTCCCTCCCAAGCCACTGTGTCATTCCATTCTTTAAACATCACCTTCTTCTCTTTAACTCACAATTGGTAAAGATGGAAGGGCAGTATAGAAACATATATTGCATATCTTTAACCAAATAAACTCTAGAAACCAATGATTACAGTTAACTTGAGAATCGATGGAGTAATAATTGACTCTTCTGCAGCAGGAATGAATGGCTTTCAGACACTTCCTTGCAAGCAATGATAGGTAGGACAAGATTTCCGAGTCCTCTGGCAGAAGAAGTCTGCAGAATAACTAGGGCAGAATCCAAGGGAGAATTCTAGGAAGGGCAGCAGGGAGGAAACTGGGGTTAGAGTCAATGTTAGATCATGTAGCTTCCTAAAAAATCAATGTGATTTGCACCTATGAGAAAGAGCTGAGGAGTGTTATCAAACATAGGATCTGGGAATTAATGCATTGGGGGCTATTGGAATTGGAGCCACTGTTATCAGGATGGAGAGCCAGGAAAGTCTAAGTGAGGAGAAAGCTGAGAAAGAGGAAGGCTGAGAGCTGGGGAGGGAAGGTCAGAGCTGGGAATTTCCTGAGTAAAGCCTGGAGGAGGAAGGGAGCTGGGGATGACAGAGAAGAAAATCAGAAATGGGGAATTTTCAGGGTTTAGGGGTCTAACAGCATGGTCACACCATGTACTTGCAGTTATGTTATTCAACCACTAGATGTCCCAGTGTGCCATTTAAATTTCCAGACAGAATGTGGGCAATGGTAAACAACAGAAACAAAGCTGGGGTTTGAACAGTGTGGAAAGCTGTTTGTAGTTTATAGTCATGTTCTTTAATAAACACCTTCTGTTTTAAAATATACAGTGATTCAATGTATCATAACACCATAGGTTATGTACATTCTGAGGCCAAAGCCTTTGTCAGTTGCTGTGGTAGAAAAGTTCCCCTTTTTCTTGTCCCAGAGCTTTGATAGGCTATCATTGGGTTTGGGTTTTACTTTTTACACTCCTCTACCTTCAACAGTGAATTTTCTTTAAAAGGTTGCATGTCTTGATAGCAAACCAGAATCTAAAAATAGTAGGAAGAAAAGAGATTGGTAGGATGGATTTTTAGTAACACAAATTATGCCAAAATCCCCTTTTGCTGACAGCCCCTGCTGACTAACAGACAAGCAAAATGTCCTGTATGCCCTCCCTCCATGAGGTCTGCCTCTTCCCTCATGGGGGACAGCCGACATAAAGGACAAAAGTTGAGAGCAGGGGTATGACTCTAGTCTAGTAATGTGATCCTTTTACAACTGTGTTTAATGAAAACTTCATTCCTTTTCCTCCTCTAACATAACGGAAAAGTTTATGTTTGCTACACATGTTGTGTTTAGATAAAGGAACAAGCAGTGACAGTGTCTTTTCTGGTACCTAAAATATAAGAGGTTAGAGTCTAATTCAGCCTCTGATTAATTTGTTGGTAAATATAATTTTACTATTCAACTGACACTAATAAATGTTTTGAGGGATGAAGTTTTGACATTGTTTCTTTATCCTTGTGCTACATATAAACAGTAATTGCCTAACTGGCAGCCCACTGACTGGATATAAAGCCCCTGTTTATATAGTTCAGATGTCAATTTCTTTTCTGCTTTGTCTGCAAAATAAACAGAATGAAAAAATGTGTCAGTAACGAAATTTTGCAACTCTGAAAAAGCAATTGGACCACTGGACAAACTGAAAAAAAACCCTCTTCAGTTTACATGTTTCTGGCCTTTGTCGCGTACAGCTGTGTTATAGCTTATAACAACTAATCCTTTTTGTGGGTATTAAAGGAAACTTTAAGTTGTTTGGACACATTTTGCAGAAAAAAATTCTGTTTTTAATTTCTCTACAGAATACATATATTTACAATTTTCTACAGGGACTATCTACACTGCACTTTATTTAAGGAGTGCTTTCCAGAGCAAATTGTGTGTGCATCATTTAATATATGTTCACCAGATTTACAGAATTTATTAAATTAGAAGCTAAATTTGCTGTCTCACAATTTTATACTTACTAGGAAATCATTTGTTTTTCTGCATTTTTATGGTACTACGTTTGCTTGTTTTGTTTTAAATGTGGTTACCAACTACACATAAACACATCCATGGCTCCTTTGAAATTTGTGTCCTTGATTATGAGCTTTGGGGAGCTTTTAACAAACCAATGGATTATCTAAATATATTGATACTGATAGTTTGATAACCATTTGTTTAATCTCAAGCCTATGTAATTTTTCAATATTTAGCACCACTAAGGGCTCAGAACCCCATCTAATTTAGAAAACTTGTGATAATAATTAGTTTTATATGTTCTATGCTGCCTTGGAGTTTATGCCTAATGGTTTATAAGGTCTGGGACTTCACAGCCCAGCAGGGGGTAGCCAAGTACTGGCAACTAAAACAAACTTTATAGTATCCTTCATTATAAGGACAGCTATATAAAGTACAGGCTCTGTCAACAGATTTTACTTCCTGATGGCCTGGATTATTTACTGTATTGTAGTTATATTGTGCTTCATTTACTAAGAAGAATCCATGGCGTGTGAATTCTCAGTATAGAATATTGCAGTAGCTTATTTTTAAGGTATTTAGAAACAGCTCAGGTGATTGATACACAATTTACAAAACGTTTATGCCCACAGCTAAAGCCCTGTAAGGAAAAGGGAAGGTGTCTCATGAGAAATTACAGGATTTTTGGAAATTCTCAACTTGTTTGGCCTGATTTTCAAAATTCTTTGCCAGATTTGTATACACAAATTGCCATGGTCATGAGTACATCACATAGCAACACATACAAATTACCACATGGGCACCTCTTGGCACACACAAAATACCTCATTTGTGGTACAGTCACACAAAATTTGAGCATATCATTTTGAAAATCATGGACCAGACCCTTAGCTCATGTAAATCAATGGATTTACATTTGGATCTACCTTTATTTACACCAGCTGAGGACCTGGACTCATGTTCTTAGTGTTTTGTGTCTCAAGTTCATCTCTTCCATCAATAATTTCACCACATATATATATATATATATATATATGAACAGATGAACATATATATATATATATATGAACAGATGAACATATATATATGTGGTGAAATTATTGATGGAAGAGATGAACTGCAGATTCAGCTATCTTTGATTTGTTGGGAAGATGTTGGAAAACATTCACCAAGAAAACTAACTAAAGCAAACATGGAGCCCGGAAAATCATATTATCATTCATTGTTTACATAACAGTAGCACCTAGAGATCCCTGCTGAGATCAGGGCCCCATTGTACTAAGCACTGAATGAGCACATAATAAGAGACCAGACCCTTCTCTGAAGACCTTACAGTCTAAATAAATACAGAGAAAGAATTATTATCTTTATTTTTCAGATGGCAAACAGAGATTAAGTGACTTGCATACGGTCACAAAGGAAGTCTGTGTGAGCGAGGAATTGCACACAAATCTCCATAGTTCCATCCCAGTGCCTTAACCCTAAAAGCCCCTTCCTCTACTAACATTAGAATGTTCTTGACTGAGAAATGTCAAGCAGCACATCCATCCTTATTTTCTTTTTGAAAGAAGACAAAGTTGCCCACTAACCATACTCTTCAAAGGAAACAGGCATTGTCAATCCCAGTTTACAATGTCTCGCTCACACAGTTTATGAAGTCTCGTTCACACAGACTTTTGCAACCATATGCAAGTCACTTACTGAAAAAGTAGCAGTTCACTTCTCTTAGCACCTACTCACCTTGTTGCCATCCTACTAATGCCAGTCTGGCTTGACATTGCTTTCCTTTGTTCTGTTTTCTTCAGTGCAATGAACCCATACATTATGAGTTTCTGCTGTAGTTTTAACTTCTAATATACAATCATTACAGCTTATCTTGTCTCCTAAATTACTCTAAAATCCAATTATAAAAATCCTCTTTCCTTCAATAGCACACAACTTGCCACATTACTGAAATGCTGGGTAGCTTCTTTGTTTTTCTAAATTAATAACAACTACCATTTTCCGTTTGGTTTCAGCATGGAAGCCTTTTGTATCACCACAGTGCTTTCCCATAATACATATTATGGTTCTTTTTATATCTTGCTTGTGTTAGAAAAGAGACAAGAAAGATCTGTCAGTCAACTTTTGTGTATCCAAAAATCTGAAATTATTAAATTCCTTTGTGGAAAGATTTTAAACGTAGTAGATAGAATCATTGGTGGGAATCTACTATAGTAAAACAGCAACCCATCGTTTTCAGATATTAATAAACATTTTTTGTTGGGGGTGTTGTTGCTATTTTAAAATATAACATATTGGTTTCAAAATAAGAGTCCTCGGATAACATAATCTGCAAGTAAAATGCTGCTGTAAATCAGTGTAGTTCCACTGAAGTCAAAAGAGCTACACCGATTTACAAAAGCTAAGGATCTGATCCAAACTTTTGTTAAAGAAGTACCAGAATGTCTTACCATAATGGTCGTCAAATCTCTAGCTGTCTTCTGTCAGCTCTGTTTTAGATGAACGATAAAAATAGGCACTGAGTGATTCAGAAGTTTATAAAATATGTATCCTGATTTGCCAGAATGTCCTGTTTCCCTCTGCAAAATTCCATGGTGTCCAAGTGAAAGTTCCATATGCTAATTGTTCCCTGACACTAAATCTTTTGCCGCTGGAATATTAATTATGCTGATAAAACTGCTAGCCTGTTTTTAATAAACTCTCTAGTACTGTAAGCATTTTCTGAAACCCAATGTGAAGATCCAGCGATAAAAGGGATGCAGTGCAAGTGATGATACTCCATATAGCTTGAATGAGATACACCAGAAAGGCACACTAATAAATAAATAACATAATCACATCCACACAAAAATCCTCCACCCCATGATCACAATCATGCAACAAATCAGCAAGGAAAGAAGACCACACAAATGAAAGAAGACTCAGAGGGGTAGGGTGACCAGATGTCCCGATTTTATAGGGACAGTTACGATTTTTGGGTCTTTTTCTTATATATGCTCCTATTACCCCACCTCCATCCCGATTTTTCACACTTGCTGTCTGGTCACACTACAGAGGGGTAAGAGGTGTTTCTCTTTATAATCATCGTTGCCAGGATAATAACAACAGGATATGAGACTATGTATAAAAAAACCCATCTGATTATGAGGTAAATCATAATCCCCTATTTTAAAACCAGATGCTCACATTAGAGAGCAAGCTAGAGATGTGTGGCCAGTGCAGATTCCACAGTAGCAGAGCTCTAGGCAGATATTAATGGGAGTTTCAAAACTTGTGAAGCACTTAGATACAACAGTGATAGGCCCAGGATAAGAACCTAGAGAGACAGAACTTTGAACTACATATACTGTATGGTCCCACTCTGCAGTCCTTACCCATGAAACTCCCTTTTACTTTCATGGAGTTACATGCATAGAAAGGCTGTAGTGTTTGGGCCCAGAAGGTCCTATCTTGGTCTTGTACAACTGAGTGGTAAAAATTCCATTGACTTCAGTGGTGTAGGATTTAGCACACAGAGCAGAATTTCCAGAGGAGGACATTTGGACTGCACAGGCTAGGCCTGTGCAAGGAGTCCTGGTTGTACGGGGTTATGTCAGGATTGCAAAGGCCAGAATGGGCAGTAAAATAACTCTGAAAATACTACTGATAGCGGACCTTCCCTCTGAGCCATTGAAGTCAATGGCAAAATGCTCATTAACTTCAGCAACACTACATCATGCCCTAATTCGGGTCATTTTTTTTTTTGTACAGCACGTCTAGTGCCACCCTCCTTAAGCTTGTAGTGCTGATAAATTTTCAAAGTTATTGGTTAATAATGTGTACTTCTAATACACTTAAAATCCATG
This sequence comes from Emys orbicularis, assembly GCF_028017835.1. Lineage (NCBI taxonomy): Eukaryota > Metazoa > Chordata > Testudines > Emydidae > Emys > Emys orbicularis. Next base: position 198,798,161 of record NC_088685.1, read on the forward strand.
GCTTTGGTTTTGTTTTAAATGTTACTTGCTCCTTAAATGATTGTTTCTTATAAATAAATGAATGAATAAATAAATGAACCTGCATTAGTACATATCTAGAAAATATTGTAGAGATATCTATCTATCTATCTATCTATCTATCTATCTATCTATCTATCTATCTATCTATCTATCTATCTATCATTAAAGTTCAAGGTAACATTACAATGAATATTTACTCTTTTTTTAAATGCTGACTTGTATGACAACAATCGCATATTAGTACAAATGTTTTCTGTTTTGAATGGCTCATCAGTTGCTTGGTAGGGCCATACTGGTTTTAAGATTCAGATTAAAAATCTCTGCTGATTTTTGCTGTTCAATTTTGGCAGTGGGCCAGCTGCAGATATGCATAATATTTCACTGTTAGACCTTGCAAACAGCATATCCTGCTGTGCTAAAGAAAACATTGTGTTTCTTACCACATGAAAATAATCCATCACTTTTCAATCAGCACAAAAAAACCAAAACCCAACAACGCTCTACCTGTTTTTTCGATCAGACTCAAGAAAAATTAATGGCTACAATGTGAAAGGTGGACTCTTCGTACATGATCCATTAAAGTACAAACTAATCAAAATATATCTTGCATCTGATTTACTAAACAATATGGACCCACAGAAGCATGCTGCAGAAGTAGACCATCCTATGACCTTTATGACCTCATCCTATCCACATTAACTTTTTGTTTACTTTAAATATTGCATGTAGCTGGAGAATATAAATAAAGGACCATCTAGAGAATAGGCACAACTCACAACAGCTATAATATATAGTGCATTATATATAAAATAAGTATCTAAGATGCATATAGAAAGAGATTAGGCACAAAATGCAAAATACAAAATGCCTAATTTCATTATGGAACAAATATGAACTGAAGAGTCACCTCCCTGTTAACAAGTTGCTGGAATTAGACACCCAATACTAGGGTAGCCTCACTCTTTGTGGTCCCAGCTCAGTACAACATACACCCCAGTTTCTTTCCACTTCGTGCAAGCAGGCTGGGTTGAATAAAGCAAGACTTATCATTTTGTTGAATTTGGTTATATATTACTATGCATTTATGAATTTTCACTATGCAGCAGGTACCATTAAAATTTGGACATTTACCAAATACAGTAATTAAATTTTCTTTGGCGTCTAAGGTATTTCCCATTCTAAGTACAGGGAATACTAAACATGCTGGTGCCTACTGTAGTGAATTGTACAGTTCATATCTGCATTGATTTCTCTGGTATGTATCTTTCATATGCATATATAAATACAGACACACTGAATATCTTAATAAATACTAATATTTTTTGTTCATTTTCTAGTGCTGGAAAATTAGACCAGGAAGCTATTGCCCTTTGGGCTGACAATGTGATCACCAAAGGCGTTACTTACAGTCATTATATCCAAGCATTAGTCGCTTTTTCAACCCATGGGGCATTAGCTTTCTACTATAATCTTCAACTCCAGCCAATATTTTATATAATGTTGGTGAACAAGTAAATACAACAGATGTAGTGTATGTTCTTTATTTATGTTTTTAATCTAAGTGTAATATTTAAAACAAATAAAAAGGTTAATGCAGATAGGTAAGGTCATATGGGTCTCCTGTGATCTATTTTTTCTTAGTAAGGTCTTACATATACCTGCAGTCCGTGTATGCCAGTAAACCTAAATGGAGGGTGTCAGGCCTAGCAGCTGAAAGGGCAGGTCTGTGCACATTGGCAGTGCAAATGTGAGCAGAAAAATCTGGGGATGACAGAATCATCAAACTTGGCAGGGCAGTCAGGCTCTTGGTTTTTAATGGCTGAATATTCTTCATTGCTCCCCTTTGAAGAATTGTAATTAGTGCATTTTTAGATCATTGGATTTTGAACTTCTGATCACCCCTTTCCTCCAGTTGTGAAAACAAGAGCTTGTCAGTGGAAGAAGGAGTTCTCAACAAAGCTGTTGGAGGGTGATGTGCGACATGTGTCAAAAATGAGAGCTCTACTATATTGCCATGATAGCATTCGATTAAGACGACTGGCCAATCCACAAGTACAGTGGATGTTTTGCCACCCACCTATATTCCTTTTTCAATCTAATTTTTTTAGAGCAGGCTTGGGCTGTGGTAAATGGATGTTACACATCTCATAAAAACTATCCCTTCCTCCCAATACTTCAGGATAGCATGAGAGGAGGGCAAACTTTGGCCAGCTTTCAGGCCATCATTTTGTGAAGAAAGTGACTTCCTTTGGAGTCACATGCCTATTATCTTCTTTTCAGCCTTTCTCTGTCTTTGACCCACAAAGCACTAGGAGAGAAAACAAAAGGCGGGGGGGGGGGGGGGAACAAAGGAAAATGTTCAATCTAGTGGCTGGAGCAGGAGAGGGTATATTCGCAACTCAGCCACTGAATTATTCCCTGATGTTGAGCAAGTGTACCCTGCCCTGTGTACTTACCAGTTTACTCATATGTGAAATGGGTAAAATAATATTGACTTTGGTTGAGAGGAACATAAAATATGTCTTGATCTGAAAGACCAATGATCTTGGTGAACAAACAAACAATAGGTCTCATTCACTGAAACAGAAAGTCCATTGGTCTGATTCTACAGCCCACAATCCAGCTGCAACTGTGGGCATTCAGCATATTGGAAAATCAGGCCTCATTTTATGGACACACCATTTGCAGCCATATAGTTAAGGATGAGTATTGTTTTGTACTTAAAGCAGGGATTCAACTTGTATGAAAAAAATCTTATCCTCCCCAAAATTACTGTACTTACTCTTGGCGTATGGAATGGATTTTCTGAGAATTTACAATTAAATACATTAATTAGTTTAGGAGTTAAAATTAATACTAACTTGGGTCCTTTAAGAAATTTAGCAGATGGTCTCAAAACTTTTCTTTGTTTCTAATAATCCCAGTAACATAATACAGACTCTCCAAACTTGCCAAGTAGCTGAAATTCACTGAAATCTTGTGCACCGGCTACATTTGAAAGGAATGTTTTTAGGATATATGGTTATTTTTGCTTTTGTCCTTCATAACTGAAAGTTTTTCCTTCAGCACAGGCAGAAAAAGAATAGTCTGCATCAGAGAATACCATGAAGAACTATTTCAAAATGTCAAGTATCAGAGGGGTAGCCATGTTAGTCTGGATCTGTAAAAAGCAACAGAGAGTCCTGTGGCACCTTTAAGACTAACAGATGTATTGGAGCATACGCTTTCGTGGGTGAATACCCACCGCGTCTGACGAAGTGGGTATTCACCCACCAAAGCTTATGCTCCAATACATCTGTTAGTCTTAAAGGTGCCACAGGACTCTCTGTTGCTATTTCAAAATGGCTGCCATTGTACTCAGTGGGACTGAAGCTACTGAGTGCAGTTGACTGAGCAGATGCTTTTCTGGGCCAGATCCCTTTCTTCTTCTCTCCCCCTGCATCTTTCTCTCCGTTTGGTTCCCTTCTCCACTTCATTCCTGGACATACTCCTGGGCTACTTCATTCCGTACCTCCCCATCTCCTAGATATATTTATCCTGTTGGTTGTTGGCAGCTAATCACAATGGCCCCATGGTCAGCCTATGTTTATCTCCAACTCTAATATATCAGAGGTCCCTAGTAGAGGCAGGTCACTCCAGAAAAAGCACTTATAGATGAAATTCTTATGCCGTTAACTGAATAAAAGGCAAAACACAAGAACGTCTAAGGCACTGTGTGAATAAAATATCAGCCAGCCTAGTTATCAGGTTTTAGCTTCATGTCCTATCATACATAGGATCCAGTTAAAAGACTAACATGGTTTTTGCTTTCAGGCAGGCTTGGGCTCAGTACGCTGAAGAAACAGCTTGCTTAGCCCCTAGCAGAGAGTGCCACGTGTCACTGTGTAATAGCCCCTTTAGCTGATTCAGCATCAGCACTGGCAGTCTCTAGAGGGAGATCGCTCCAGCTCGTCTTCTCCAAAACAACAGTCAACATGACACAAGGGCCTTTGAGGTCATTGGGGAGGGAAGTAGAGAAATTTGTGAATACTCTTGGGAATATTAGTCAAAAAATAGAAAAAGGAAAGAAAATGAGAATTTATCGAGAAAAGAGATAAGGACATCTGTGGTGAAATGAAGAAGACCCTGATAAAGCATAATGAGGTGAAGAAAAGGCAGTAACACCCATAGAGACTAATGGAGCCATCAGAGGAGTTTAAGAAACAGTTGGAAGGCAGAGAGATGAGCCAAACATAACCAACATTAAAGCAAAATGCAGGCTTGTCAAAGCACTACCAACAGTAAAAGGGAAAGAGCCAAGCACAGTCAGCTAGCTATTCCAAACATCTAAAGGTGCCAGCTGGCATCCTCTGGAGGAAGCATCCATCACTAGTATGATGGCTTTTTTGTTTTTTCCTTCTTCATTGACCATAGCAATATTTGTCCAGGTATTTGCAATGTCTGCTACATGAACATTAGTCAAGAAGAGTGAGGCAGACATGTTTGAAAGTCTGTTCTAAATTGCCTCATACAAAGACGCTCTCAGCAGTGCCTTTAAGAAACGAAAAAGGAGAGAGTAACCAGAGAAGGATTTCTAATTGGAAGAGGTTGAGTTACCAAAAAGCTGTGGATAATGAGGAAGGAGTTGAGAAAGAAAAATTATTATAAGGGATGCCTCCAGAACAGTTCAAGATTAATGTTCATCCTAGATTATCTCATATTTCTTCCATGTTACTGCTTATTTATATGGTAACAAGCAAAAAGGAACTCAAACAGTTTGTTCAAGCATTGTTGTCACCATTTCAGGATAGAAAAAAAGGCAATAGTGTATTCTCCACTCATACCAGTGTATATTGGGAGCAACTCTATTAAGTACATGGAGTACACCAATGTGAAACAAGCAAGAGTGAGATCAAAATCAGGCCTAAAGGACAGCACAGAGTTAGAGGATCAAATTCTACTCCTAGTGGTGCAGATGTCAATCCAGAATAATTTTATTAAAATACACGGAGTTATGCCAGACTTAATATCGAGTAAATGAAATCAGGATTTGGCCCAGAGAGACTAAAGGGAGTCCAGGTATTGAACCAGTTTAAATAACAATAAATGTATTATAAACACAGGACAGTTATCCTCATGCATGAAGAGACTGATAACTCACAAATGGTATAACCGCAAACCACTAATCAGAAGTCTGATGCTTTGATATACTCGAGTATATTTCAAATTCACCAATTAGCTAGACAGCCAATAACTTCCTTGCAGTGTTTATATCTGAGCTGATGATGCTGTAGCCAGTTGTCTTACCCAAACCTTTAAGAAAAATGGATGTCTAGAATTAGCCTCTGATAAAATGCGACCATCGGGGTTTTATTTTAAAAAATAGTTGTTACTCAGTTTCATATATACAGTTGCAAAATTTGTTAACAAATGTAATTCTACCTTTCTAGAATTAGCAAATCCTCTGCTTTAGAAATTACATGGGGTCAGATATTTATCCATTTGTTCACATGCTTATTGGAAACAATGCTATATAGTTGTAGCATCATGTGTCAGATATTAAGTCTGATATCATATACTGAACAGTGTTAATCATGATTTATATGCTTTCTCATGTCTACCTAAGACTATAGCAAGTACAGGAACTGAAGAGCTATTGCAGGAAGTAGCTTTTGATTGGTATGGAGGCTGTGAAGATGCTCACAGAGTTGCTTTCACTTAGTAATAATTGGGAGCAGTTTGGTGGTGCCCTGCCGCAGCAAGTGCTTCTGGAGTCACAATCCCTCTGGAGCTGCCTGGCATACGCACTGCACTCACTTGGGAATATGCAGCATGAGTCTTGCTGTATAGCCAACCAGTTCCCATCCCTTCTCTCTTTGGGGTGGTTGGCTTGTGCCCTAAGGGATACTAGTAGAGACTGCAACTCTTCATGAAGGCACAAAGGGGGCTTCATGCACCCTCTTTTTCTTGAGCACCTGTGCAGAGGCTAGTAACAGTATAGCTAATAGAGATTTATCCATCCCCAAGTCACTTTTCCCCCAGCATTATCAGTCTACAAGTTATTCTTTTCCAGCATTATAAGGCTACAAAAGGTAACTCAGTTTTATTGGTTATACAGAAAGAACCTTGTTTTTGTGTTATGTTAGGAAAATGTTCAAAAAACATATATTGATGATGACCCTTTCACCAGCAGGTGCAAGTAGTTTTTGAGAGGGGCCACCTACCATGTCTTTTTCTACTCTCAATTTAGGCCAATTTAGGATGAGAGAGACTTTATTTTCTGAGACACATTTCTAGGTGCTGCAATCATTGTTTTATCGTCCTCTAGCACATTTCCCTAGTCAGGGACCTAGGGCTTTACAAGGAAGTGTCAATTACACTGACAATAAAGAAAGAAAGAGCAACATGCAGCTGGACATGTAGTAGTCCTGGCTTCACCATGCCCATTCTTCCTGTTCTGTTCTCCTATCCTCACTCTCTGTTTGCAAGTGGCCAGAATATTCCTTCTACATCCATCTTCATCTCTTTCTGCTACATCATTCTCAAGTTTCTGGATGATCAAATTAAGGGTCTAGGATGTATACTGGGAATTCAGGGTCTAAATAGTAATCAGTCTTATTTGTATATGTGCCACTACCAGATACATACAATGCTTTCCATGTCTAAAATGGATGAACATTTGAAGGGTTATGGGCCGCTTGCTACAGTCTCACTCAGAGTCAAAGGCACTACACAGGCTTTTTTAGTTTTTGCAACAGAGAGGTTGGTGTATGATGCTTTTTTCTTTCCCTCTTTTACTTTTCTAGCTGCAATGTGAGAGGAGGTGATTTCTCTCTCTGCTGTTTACTTCTCAGAGTCCTTTCTCTTTGTCTGCTCGGGGAGGGGAGAGGGAGGGAGGGACGCTTAAAATATTTTCCCTGCAGGTTGTCTTTCCTCAGCTAGTGAATCTGATAAAAATTATGCTGCTTCTGATCTCCGCCATTTTTCATCCTACTTCTTTGATTTGTTGCTATTTTGAGTTTGGATTTGGACTTTTTGCGTCTCCTGTATTGACTAATGTCTCATCAACCTACCATAAAGGTTAATGTATTAGTTTACTTGTCCATATACATTATTCATACTGCATAAATACTACACTACAATAATTGAGGCTGTGAGGGTGAAAATTACCCACATGCAGAGACCAGCAAAAGGGAATCTAAAGTCCAACTTAGTCTAAAGTCCCACTTAAGCCATTAGGATTGTTGAGATTTACTCCAGATTTACAGTGTTGTAAGTGAGAGGAAAATCAGATCCATAATGTCCTGATGATTTGAGTTTTTCCACTGAGCCACATTGCAACACAAGGCTGAATCACATTATAATGAAAATATTTTTGCACGATAAGTGTTTCCCTTTTCTCTCTTTCTTCTTTGACTGCTGCAAGTTGCCCATTGGTTACAGTTACTACAGTGTGGCCTATTTGGCCCGTAGGTTAATATGTCATTAACATCAATGTTTTATTTACTGAATTGAGTGTGGTATTGAGCCCTCCTGGCTCCAAAATATTGTTAAAAGTCTTTCCTACATTAGAGCCTGATGACACTAGTAATGTCTTCTTCTTTCTCTTTCCATAATGAATTTCATGACATGCTGATATGTTAGGAAATTTACTTGTAAAGTCTCTGGGAGACGGAAATGCTAATAATTTAAGACTTTTGGTGATACAGTGCAAACTTTATATTATGAGCCATCACATCATCTTTTCATCCACCTCTTGTTTTATGACCTAGAAATCACAATATTTTGTTTACGATGATAATTTATTATATGGCAATAATGCAGCAAAAAGATTTTCAAACTACTGAGCTAAAATGTTAAAGACTGTGCTCAGGACTCTGATTAAGGAGAAATGGTGGAATGCAATTCCTCCGATGAAATAATGAAATTGGATTAATAAATAAAAATGGCAGCAATAAGGTTAACAAATTAAGGGGATCTCCATCTTAAATGGCTGCTTCTAGCCAGCTCTTGTTTCTGAGTATGATTTGGTCAGGAATAGCAGGGACCTTTGCAATATGAATTAGCATGATTCTTGGCTTGAAAACATTTCATTTTATTCTCTAACAGCGTTCTGATTTGAATATAGGAAAAAACTAATGTAGATTTCAAATAATTTTTTTAACTCACTGTGTTACTAGATTCACTAATACACTGGCACATTGCAGTGAGGCTCCATGGTTCATTTTAGTGAAAGCATTGTCTTGTATCTGAGGCTACAATGTGCTGATAACAAGTAAAATGCACAATATAATTTTGTCTAATATATTGACATATAATGGGCCAAATTCACCTTTACTTTTGCAGAGTAGTGCACCCTTTATATTTCAGTTAAATTCATGAACACTTTTTTGTTTGTTTTCATATGGGCTGTAAACGGTAACTTCTGTGCATACCGTATAAATAGTTAGGGGACACATTGTGAACCTCTTACTTACATTGATTAGCATTAGCTCAGAAGAATAGTCCCATTGGTCTGCTGTGGAGAGCTGGCTGTTCCCATGGTGCTAGCCTCTTCCGATTTCCTTCTGAAATAAATTGAACAAAGGGAAGTGTGAGATGGAACTTAAAGCAAAAATAGACAGTGTGGTTAACCTTTCAAATCAATGTGACCACCTTTGTGAGTAAGCATTCACCATTGTAACTATGGGGTTGATGATATGGCCCATGGAGATTGAGTCTGAGAAACTGAGTTCAGTCCCTGTACATAGTCCATGATACAGTTTGAGGATTGCATGGTTCAGGGGGCTGAAAGGGAGCCCCTCACCTTTCAGACAATGGTTAAAATACATCCCAGGTAAGCAATGATCAAAAATACTCACCATGTGATGGCTATTCAGTGGCCTGTGTGAAATGAATTGTTATTTTCTGGCTAGTTTTGAGTGGACAGGAACCCATATCACAAAAAATACTGTCAAAGATGGCAGACTGGTCAGCCTCACTTCAGTCCCCATTAAAATCATAGAGCAGGTCCTCAAAGAATCCATTTTGAAACACTTGGAGAAGCGGAAAGTGATCAGGAACAGTCAACCTGGATTCACCAAGGACAAGTCATGCCTGACCAACGTGATTGCCTTCTATGATGACCCCTGGGGCACTCCGCTCTGTGGATATGGGGAAAGTGGTGGATGTGATATATCTTGACTTTAGCAAAGCTTTTGATACGGTCTACCACAGTATTCTTGCAAGCAAGTTAAAGAAGTATGCATTGGATGAATGGACTATAAGGTGGATAGAAAGCTGGCTAGATTGTTGGGCTCAACGGGTAGTGATAATGGCTCGATGTCTAGTTAGCAGCCGATATCAAGCGGAGTGCCCCAGGGGTCAGTCCTGGGGCCGGTTTTGTTCAACATCTTTATTAATGATCTGGATGATGGGATGAATTGCACCCTCAGCATGTTCACAGATGACACTAAGCTGGAGGAAGAGGTAGATACGCAGGAGGGTAGGGATAGGGTCCAGAGTGACCTAGACAAATTAGAGGATTGGGCCAAAAGAAATCTGATGAGGTTCAACAAGGACAAGTGCAGAGTCCTGCACTTACGAAGGAAGAATCCCATGCACCGCTACAGGCTGGGGACCGACAGGCTAAGCAGCAGTTCTGCAGAAAATGACCTGGGGATTACAGTGGACGAGAAGCTGGATATGAGTCAGCAGTGTGCCTTTGTTGCCAGGAAGGCCAATGGCATATTGGGCTGTATTAGTAGGAGCATTGCCAGCAGATTGCAGGAAGTAATTATTCCCCTCTGTTCAGCACTGGTGAGGCCAGACCTGGAGTATTGTGTCCAGTTTTGGTCCCCCCACTACAGAAGGGATGTGGACAAATTAGAGAGAGTCCAGCAGAGAGCAATGAAAATGATTAGGGGGCTGGGGCACATGTCTTACAAGGAAAGTCTGAGGGAACTGGGATTATTTAGTCTGCAGAAGAGAAGAATGAAGGGGGATTTGATAGCAGCCTTCAACTACCTGAAGGGGGGTTCCAAAGAGGATGGAGTTAGGCTGTTCACAGTGGTAGCAGATGACAGAACAAGAAGCAATGGTCTCAAGTTGCAGTGGGGGGAGATCTAGGCTGGATATTAGGAAACACTATTTCACTAGGAGGGTGGTGAAGTACTGGAATGGGTTACCTAGGGAGGTGGTGGAATCTCCATCCTTAGAGGTTTTTAAGGCCCGACTTGACAAAGCCCTGGCTGGGATTATTTAGTTGGTGTTGGTCCTGCTTTGAGCAGGGGATTGGACTAGATGACCTCCTGAAGTCTCTTCCAACCCTAATATTCTATGATTCTATGACTAGTTTGCAGACTTAGCAGAGAGGCCAAGAACTCCATTAGTTGCTGATCTTTCTTCTCTTCCCGGAGGTGGTCCCTTTAGGTCAGGGTTCTGGCATAATGGAAGAATGAGAGAGAAGACTGCTTCACCACTGCACAGGCTGATATTGTGTGGATAACTAAGAGTTTTCCATCTCCAGTTCTCTCAGACTGAAGCCTTTCTCCACCACTAACGTAAAAAGCCATCAAAGACACCAATCAAGTTCTCTTCCTTGGAAAAGTGGGGTCCATGCTATTAGAATGTGGAGGAAGGAGAGGATTTTAGTTCACATGCACAGCTGGGTCCAATAAGCACATTATTATCTGCTAATATCAAGCCACAAGTTTCCATCCCTATCTTTCATCCAGCTATATTCTGCCCTCAGTTAACATGTGCAAATAAGGAGAAATTCAACTGAAGTCAGTGGAGTTGCACCAATGTAAAAATCATGGTAAGTGAGCTTAGAATCAGGTACATTATTTCTACATTTAAAAATAATAACTTTTTTCTTTTTAATTTTATTCTTCTTTATTTTTGTGTTTTAAGTAAATACAGTATATGAGCAAGTTAACAAAAAGCTCACCTTGAAGGGAATAATTTACAACAAAAATATAATTCTCTCTCTCTCTCCCTCCGCCCCTTTAATACTTAGTCCTACCATGAGTGCAGGGGACTGGACTAGATGACCTCTCGAGGTCCCTTTGTGTGTGTGTACATACAGACACATAAATACAATATATACACATGTAAACATTATATATATGTTTTTGATTATAATCCAATTTTTTTACAATACATAATATAAAAATTACAACTTTTGATTTTCAAAATAAGCTTTAAAGATTTAAAGATTTAAATAAAATAAGATTCAAATTAAGATACAAAAAAAAATATTTAGCACTGTTTTGCATCATGTTTGTATGATGTAACTGAAAAGAACATAAGAAATAATACATTTTGATAACATTTATTTTACACATTATTAATAAATAGCTCCCAAATTCACAATTGTTCTATGTTCATGTATCACAGAAGTTCTCCGTGTGTGGACCAACCACTTGTGGTCTGTGGAGAGTTGGACTGTCACATGGTGCTGGCTCTCCTTCTAGTTTCCATCTGAGAGAAACAGAACAAGTGAGAGTGAGATTAAATGAAATGAAAGTGTGAATGTGACTTTCCAACATGGTCAAAATACTTATCACACTAAAGATGTTCTCATTTATCTATGTTTCATACAATCAGGGCTTTATAAATAAATAACAATATGAACTGGACTGAAACCACCAATTAATAGCATATAACTACTAACTCGTCACATGTTAATGCCTTTCATTCTTTATCAGCTTGAGCAGAATTTGAACTGACAACCTAGACATGTATGGCTTTGTATCCTACTACCAATGCCCTGAGTAAATCCAGTCCTCTGATTTCCACCCGTTTTATTGAACTTAACATGTCTACAATAGCCCTACTTATTCCTCATCCTAACCTGCTACTGAGTTGGCAGATTGGTACCTGTAAGTAAATGGCCACTGGGATATGATGTTGCACCACTGCCATCCAATGTTTCACCTGCAATAAATGTGAAGCCAATGTGGTGATTCAGAAATGGACACTTAGTATTTAATTTTTATAGAGAAAATATTATAGAATTAAATAAAATGTAGCATGTGGCTTGAAGAACATAGACACACATTATAGTGATGTGGTTGCTGTAATAACCATTATCCTTTAACAAACAATAGTACCTCATCAAATAGAACAGTAATTTTAATGAAAAATCATTGGAACTCTTATACTGGATAAGGATACAGCATACAGCATCATCCCCTGAAACACAGCTGCATTATGTCTTTACTATTTTGCAATGATATGCAAGCTATAATAAAGCTTTTACTGTTATTCAATATCGTGAATTGTATTAGCGGTATGATCAGAGTTGCTAGCTGGAGTGGAAAACAAAACAAAGACTATAGATGGTGAACTTTAAGTTCTCAGCAAGGCTCAATTTTTGTTTATGTCCTTTGTTGATTACTAGATAGGGTGATAAATAGAAGAAAGAAATGACAGGGAAAGAGTAGAGAAGAAAATGTGATCAAGCTCTTTCTTATATTTGGTTGTTGCATAAAGTAGTTTGAATATTTCTAAAGGTAATTAGGATGTGCCCAATTATATTCTCACTAACATAGTACAAGAAGACAACAATAAGTAATCTGCAGTCAGCATTTGGCCTTTTAAAATATGCTTTAGTATAAAGATGTAGAGTATCCACAGAAATTCATGTGTGGTCGCCTTAGCTGCTGTGATTAATTTCTGAATCCAGGGCTATTGTTAAACATAAAATGGTTTTCGTTTTCTTTGGCTAAATACTGTATAATACACTTCTGTCTGTGAAAAACTGCACATAATTTCTAGGGCAGCATGTCCCTATTTCCCCTAAGATATTTTGATCATTGGCCCCTACTGTAAAATGATCCTTCGCACACCTGTTTGGCACATGGACCATGCATGATCTTAAATGCTAAAGAATCATTGCCTTGATCTAATCAGAGTTTGTAAGGCAAAACTTGTATTTAAAGGGATGCTGTAAAGCAGTGATACTCAATAGGCGGCCCACGGGGCTACCAACGCTTCCTGTGTGGCCCGCCAGCTCACCTTAAAAAAATGTTTATAATTAAATTCACAAACAGTGATGTGCTGCCTAGCCTTTGCCTATGACTTCCTTAGTAAGTAACTTACTGGCAGTGCTTAATTTGTAATGAAAGAGGTGCTGGGCCCTGACAAGCCCCAGCACAAATTAAGCATTGGCTGGGCAGCGGGAGAGTGGCAGCTGATGGCCTGGTGCCCAGCTCTGAAGGCAGCGCTACCACCAGCAGCAGTGCAGAAGTAAGGGTCCATGGTAGGGTATTGCCACCCTTACTTCTGTGCTGCTGCTGCTGCTGACGGCGGCAATGCCTTTGGAGCTGGGTGGCCAGAGAGCAGCAGCTGCTGGCTGGGAGCCCAGAGATGCTGGGGCTATGAACTGCCAACCTTAGAAGTGTTGGGGCTCAGCCCCAGCACAAATTAAGCACTGCTTACTGGATCTTAAGTTCTCGCGATAGTATCAGCTATGATTGCCTGTGATAATGCCAATTTTTCATTAGTGATGGAAATGGAGCCAAAAATAAATGTGAATGGGAGTAAACGTTGCAAAGTTGACACCAAAAACCGAGCTTTTAACCAAATTGGACAGCGGATTTATTTTTATTATGCCACCTCGTTTAAACACAAAACCTTTGTATTTAATATGCCAAACCACTGTATCCATCTGTAAGGTCATCAATGTGAGGCACCATTTTGAATCAAAGCACTGTAACTTCAACGCGGCCTATCCTCCTGGCAGTGTTGCAAGACATGACAAAATTGAAAACCTGAAGTCTTCGTATCACACTTCAAATGTCATTCTTACATCAAGAACAGGAGTACTCGTGGCACCTTAGAGACTAACAAATTTATTTGAGCATAAGCTTTTGTGGGCTACAGCCCACTTCAAGCAACAGCTGCTTCTTTTCGAAGAATGTTAGTATTAGCTAAAAAGGAAAAACCTTTCCTGGATAAGAACATAAGAACATAAGAACATAAGAAAGGCCGTACTGGGTCAGACCAAAGGTCCATCTAGCCCAGTATCTGTCTACCGACAGTGGCCAATGCCAGGTGCCCCAGAGGGAGTGAACCTAACAGGCAATGATCAAGTGATCTCTCTCCTGCCATCCATCTCCATCCTCTGACGAACAGAGGCTAGGGACACCATTCTTACCCATCCTGGCTAATAGCCATTTATGGATTTAGCCACCATGAATTTATCCAGTCCCCTGGATGCTGAGCTTGTGAAGGAGTGCACATTGGAAATGCTGGACGAGTTTTTTGCTGGAGATAAAAACAAAGATGACATTGTGAACCATGTGAAGCAAGTTTCCCTGGCTGATTCCACAGCAGTGCAAAGATTGGAGGTAATTTACAAAGATTGTTTGTCAGCACTGCTTTCTGATTTATAAAACGCCAAGTACATGTCTCTAGCAGAGGACAAATCAAGCGATTTAAGTTACACTGTCCAGCTATTGCTCTTTGTTAGATTTTATGATTGTGAAATTTTCAAGGAAGAATTTTTGTGCTTAATACCATTAGAAACCTACATCACAGGAGACATCATTTTTGAAAAGGTAAAATGCTTTTTTGAAAAAAATAGTTTAGATCTGCAGAAAGTAAACTTGGTTGTTACAGAGAGAGGTCCCTCCATGACAAGGAAAGAGAAGAGCTTTGCTTCACATTTGGCAATGATATACCCTACATTGAATATATTTCACTGCATCATTCACCAGACTGTCCCGTGCGGTAAATTGTCTGTGGACTTGTAAAAAAATAATGGGTATTGTTGTGAGATTAGTTGCGTACACTCAACTTCTAGCTTGCAACATCATCTTTTTAAAGCTCTTTTACAAGACGTTTCAGTGAATACAATGACCTTTGGCAGCACAATGATGTTCACTGGTTAAGTAGGGGGTGCATTAGAGAGATTTTGTGCATTTCAAAAAGAAATAATAGAATTTTTTTCAAACCACAAGACCAATAAGGCTTGTGAGTTCCTGGAATCTATGAATGATGTCCCCTCTATGACACGGGTAGCTTTTCAGTGCAATATTACTGGTCATTTGAATTTCCTCAACTTGCAGCTCCAAGGCCGTGCAAGCAGTGTCAGAGATCTGTTTGAAAAAGTGTGTGCCTTTCAGAGGAATCTTGAAATCTTTCAGACAGACTTAACAGGAAAGATATTGCATGTTTCCACATTGCATGTTGTTGCTACAGATGAAACTTCAATGGAAACAATGCAAGAATTCCTAAAAACTCTGATCGAAAATTTTAAAATGTGATTTGAGAATTTTAAAATTCCAAAGAATTTGCTTTTATTCTTGATCCATTTGTTGTCTCTGCCAATGGACCTTGCCCTTGTGACACAAAGAACATTCTTGATTCAATTGATGAAAGTGCCTTTCAATTAGAAATTGTGAGGCTCCAGAGCTCAGATGTCTTCAAGGCAAAATTCAGAGAAGTAGGACTTTGTGATTTCTGGATTCAATATCCTGACCCGTTTCTGAATAACCAGAATTTAGCCATCTATCTTTAAATCATGTTCAGACCAACGTACATATCTCTGTGAAGCTGCGGCTGAAAAAAACAACAACATCCTGACATTGGGGTTTGGTCCTGCTTTGAGCAGGGGGTTGGACTAGATGACCTCCTGAGGTCCCTTCCAACCCTGATATTCTAAGATTCTATGATTTGAGAGTTCTACCCCGAGATCAGAGTCAGGCTTCATTTTACTTAGAAATTGCATGCCTCGTGATAAATTTGTGAGAGTCGGCATGTCTAGATCTATCATACGTTTTGAGAAGCAGTCATTAGGGTGGTCCTTCAAATTATCATCCATACTTGTAGTTTACTCATGTAAGTATTCCTAGTCAAGTTAGTAGAACTGTTTGCATAAGTAAGTATTTGCAGGACTAGGCACATTGCTTAGATTACCTATTTATCGCTTTGTCTACCAGCATAACTCTAGGGATAAAATAGCACAAATGAATGTGAGTTTCACCATGACAAAAATGACGTCCATGGTCTCTAAGAAAATGAAATGTTTGGGTTTTGTTGAATGTAGGTTTGTCAGTTGGTGCTACATCACATATTTGTAATACTAATTAAAGTATAACTGTGAACTTTTAAAAGGCTTTTGCCAAGCGTGGTGCTGAGTTCATGGGTAAGTGCTGGTATTTGGGGTGAGTTTTATGATTTTTTGCTGAAGTTCTAAAGCTGCTGGTAGAATTAAACTGCATTCAAACATCCTGAAACATTTTCTAATTGGTCACATTTGCATTTACAATTTTTAAATAAGAAATTAAAAATAAGTAAATAATATAAAATGGACCATTCTCAAATTATGCCTCTAATAAGCTTACCAATAATAACATTGTTTTTCCTATATAAAATGTAGCCCACAGTAGTCTGAGCTTAAAGGTCAAGAAAAATAGGTAAAAGACTTCACTCAATAGAGTACAAAAGAACACTGTATAAGAATCAAAAGGCTTAAAAGTTTCCTAAGAAATTAAGGCAAAATGCTGAACTCTTCCATACTTGACTTTTAATAGGAGTCCTGAGCACTCACAACCTTAGAGGATCAGACCCTAAATTCTCCCCAAGGGATATGTTTTAAGAGGAAATCTGTTTTGAAAGCAGAAGGCATTTACAAACAAGAGTAAGACCAAGGTCATGGTAAGTTTAGCTCCCCTCTACCCCAAAAACTGCCGAAGTCATAGATAGATTTTCTAGCTTTATTGTCATCTGGTCCATGAGTAATAAAAATTTCTGCTCATAATGCAATCATGAAAATTGTTATAGCCCTAAAGAATGCTGTTTAAAGCAAATAAGTGCTGTGGTTTCCAGATTCCCTCCCTAATTAGTAAAAGGGTCAAGTGTCAGGTCTATCAATGAGCTGTAGTATTTCAAAGTTTTCCATCAGTGGAGGCCATTCATAAGACATTTTAGAAGACAAAGAGGCTGAGAATTTCCTTTCTGATGTTGTTCTGGTTTTGTTACTTTTGCATATTGTTACTATTGCTTTCCTTGGTAGTTCACTTTATATTTTAGCAGGTCTCTGCATAATATGTTAGTAGGCCCTTAAATTATTGGCTTTTTCCGTTGCTTACCAATAGTGTACCTCTCTTCCCATTAATTCAGTGCTTGATTAACCCAAGTCTCTGCTTGCAATTTGTATGAGTTTTCTCATTCTATTTTTTCCAATCATTTCAAGCATGTGGCACTGTTTAAAATTACTTTCCCCCTCCTCACTGGGACTCTTTTCCTTAAATGTAAATGAAGTCACCTAGTTACAGTCAGATTCAGTCTCAGAGGGGAATGATTAAATTGTTTTAGTCCTATGGCTTGTAATGACTTTACAGTTGTGTGGGACTACAGTCCGTGATGTTCCATAAAAGTGATCAGAAGGGGCCAAGCCAGTCTTTGAAGTAGGGTACTTTATCAAAAAATGTGGTATACTGTACCAAATCTTTGTTTGCAGTTAACTATGCCCTTTCTGCATAACTATAACTCTTCATGTTGTTCTTGCCGTCGTTGAATTTACTACCAAATCTACATTTTAACCGACCAGCATAAAATATTTTAATTCCAACCACATATTGATTCATCTAATTTCATAGTTGAATAGTCATAATTTATCAGATTTATAGAGTTCTAGGTGTTCAATTTATATGGTCTATTTGTTTTATAGTAAGGATTTTTCTTCTGCTCTCTTTTTCTCTCTCTGCTTGCTACGAATAGCGTAACCACCTAAAATTGTGTCTAATGTGTTCCGACGTTTCCACAGGACTCACGGTGTGACATGGCTTTGTATGGTTTTGATTTAATCAAGAGGAAGATGAAAGTGGGTGTGCGATACTTTCAACTCGTTAGCCATTTTGCCATCCATCTTAGTCAATGTGTGGTTGCCCAAGACACAGCATTAATGATAGCTGTCAAAATAATAGTCTGAAGGTTAGAGGTCAAGAAAAATATGTAAAATACTTCAGGGTGAACCAGATGATAAAGTAACTCATTTAGGCCATTAAATGCTAGAATAGTATGGACTTGATGGGTTCAGGGGTTACTAGAAGCAAGAAGAGTAAATGGGGACATCTTCAAGTAGTTTACTCTTGTTAAAGGATGATAATAGCATTACCAAACAAGCACACTAAAGGCAATTTTCTTAATTACAGTGCTGACCTAGCAGTGCACGGAGAGTAGTCTTGTTATTAGAATGAGAGCTTTTACTTTCAAACAATATTAACCCTTCTTGGTACTGTATGTCTTAATTAAGTGTATTCTGGGAAGTTCTGCAGCTGTTGGCATTTTTACATTTCTGTGTTTGAAAACCAGTGGTTTGAGAAACAAGCTGTTGCAAATGACTGCGTGGTTTAAGAGATTTTTATTTCATTTAAGGTATTTTCTCAATAAGGCCTTTAGAACTCTTCCACTTCATGGCTGTGAAGAAGACAAACTTGAACAGTTAATTCACCTTATGCTACATGTATTCATATGAAATATTGATTTTCAGGAGAGAAGACAGATATCTAACCTTTATTCACAAGAGTGCTTTTGGTAACAAAATTAATGTTACCTGTCCCGATGCTGGTCAGAAAAACACCATCAAAATGACATTTTGATAAAAAGTGTTTCATGAAAATGTTTATTTCCCATTTTCTAAGCAGTTCTAATTCATTACTGAAAAGATGAGATAAAGTACAAATGTACTGGTTAAACTTTGCAGACTAATCTTTGGCTCCTATGCACCATGATAATACAAATAATAATAATACTTAATAATAAGGTAAGAATAACTCAGCATGGTAGTTATTGTAACTTTAAAGAACAAATGACCTTTCATAGAAACCTTTGAAAAATAATTATATTTAGAAATAAGGGGTGAAGTCTCCTAGCAGGGAAATTTTCAAAGGTGCCTAAGAGTGTGAGAAGCACTCTCATAACGAAAGTCAGTGGGAATTGCGCGTCTCACTTCTTCATGTACTTTTTGAAAATTCCACCAAGCATAAATGAAGAAGACATTTCTTGATGCTGTCATTATCTGGCTGTCCAGGCTTAGTAAGAGATCTTGCAGCACTTCAAAGTATCATGCCACTTCGACAGATGGAGGCCAGATGCCCTCCGTAGAAAGAGAAGAGAATGTCTTGACTGCCTTCTTGAAACGTTATCCCCGTCTTGGTAGCATTGCTTTGGTCTTGCCTGAGTTTAGTTTGAACCAGCTGTTCTTCAGGCCAGGTGTTGTTTTCTTGCAATCATTGTGACGTATTTTCAGTGGCTTTGGGTGCATTCGTTGAGAACAGAATATAAAACTGGGTGACATCAGTGTGTTCCTGGCAGCATAACTCTTGATGTTTCCTAATCTCTCCAAGTGAACTCACATAGATACTGAAGAGGAGGGGAACAAGACAGAACCCTGCAGGACTCCACTGAGAAGGGCTTGGGAGAAGAGAAGCAGTTGTCCCTTGCCATCCTTTGAGTCCTGTTTCAGTGGAATGACTGGAGTCATTTTTACTCTGTGCAATATACTATAGCTCTATTACCTGAGTAGGACAACAGCATCTTAAAGTCAACTGTGTCGAAAGCGGCAGGGAGGTCAAGTGTAACCCTTCTGCCCGTCTGAGTTGGCAGGAACAAGGGTTGGGTTCAGTATCTAGGAGTTCCATTTCAATAACACAATGCAAAAGCTCGAGCCCCCACCCAGTGACCTGGGACAATTACATACCACCCCCCCCGGGCGCCTCTAAGAGGCAATACTTCCCCTCTCGCAAGCACAGAGTCTGAGTGTAGCAAAATCCTTTTAATAAAGGAGGGAAATAATGAGGCATTATGTTGGGGAAACACCACAAACAGGATTCATAACACAGACCATGAGCAAAAGACCCACCCCCCAAGTAAGTTTGGCAGTGTCCTTTTCCCCCAGGGTCTTAAGTCCAGCAACCCCCCAAAAAATCACCCAAAGTCTCAAAAGTCCAACACCCCAAAAATCACCCAAAAGTCCAACAACCCAAAGTCTCTGTCCCTGGTCGGTGCAGCCCCAGAGTTCAAAAGTTTATCTGCAGAGTTTTACCTCCCAGCCTGGGTGGAAATGCCCGCCCCCCGCAGGGGTGTTAAAGGGCACTTTCCGTGGTCCAAGGCTGACTGCTCCGCCTCTCCATTGGGTTCTGCTGAAGCCTTCACCGTGAGCCACTCCGCCAGCCGCTCCTCTCCACCAGCCATTCCGTGAGCCGCTCCAGCCAGCTGCTCTGCTCCACCAGCCATCCTGTAAGCCACTCCAGCCATCCCGCCAGTTGCTCTGCTCCACCAGCCATCCCGTGAGCTGCTCCAGCTGTCCCGCCAACTGCTTCACTCCGCCAGCCGCTCCGCTCCACCAGCTGTCCCGCCAACTGCACTGCTGTGCCAGCTGCTCAGCCATATATCTTCAGCCCCTCCCCACTACTTAACACAGCACTCAGTAATTTCAGCTCTTTAGTGATTTCGGCTTGTAGTAGGGGAGCCCCAGTGCTAGCGCACCATTGGCCCAAAGTGAATTCAGCTCAGTAGCCTGTAATTAGACTCCTAATAGAATCAAGATTACCTCTGATATTCCACAGTGGAGAGAGAGAGAGAAGGAGGTGTAATTGGTGTTTCAGGCCCTCAAAGGGGGCCCATGCCATCAGGTACAAATATCTACCCCCAGCCTTTCTCAATTCACTGGGTTTTGGAACCCATGTCCCTTGTCTAGCGAGTGCTACTTAGCTGATGGCGAGTCCCTCCATCATAAAATGCCAAGTACAGTTCTACTGCCCTTGATTCACATAATCAAGGTAACAACACTTTATTCTTCCTGCCCCAATAACAGAGAAACTGGGGATCCCACAGCAGTCAAAGTGACCATTTGGGCTGCCGTGGGCTCAGGCTAGGCGGGGTGGATGTGCCTATGCAAACAAGATCAGCCCCTGAAGTTCTTTTCCACAACTCGCCACAATTCACCACCAGATGTCAGGGTAGAGCTCATCCTGAATCTGCTTACACAAGTATTCTTAACATGGCTTCCATCCATTGCACAAGAAGGTCATTTATTAGTATTACTAAATCTGTCTCTAGGGGAAAACAAAAGATGTATGTGTCCCTCATTCCCACCTCACGAGAATTAGTTCTGTGCAGGGCAACTCTGGGATCGCTTCTTAAATGCCTTTCTTTCTCTTTTGATCTGTTCCTCCCAGCCTCCACTTTCAATGGTCGGTGTCTCACTCAGTAGAAATGTATCAGGAATCCCCCCCTCGGCCAGGCTCAGGAAGCTAGATAAACTGGTTGGAGACTGAGTAAAGATGAGAAAGCTAGACACCAAGTTGCTGGAGTATTTTCATTGTGGAACTATGAAATTGTTAGGGTATTATTACTGTTTATTATGTGTATTACAGTAGCCCTTAGATACACCCACCAGTATCAGGGCCTCCTATTGTTCTTGTCACTGTACATACACATACTAATATGCAAAGTCATTGCCCCCAGAAAACTGGCAATCTAAATAGTTGATACAGACAAAGAGTGAGAGTAAGGGAATTTAGTATTAATATCCCCTCTTTTCAAGTGGGGAAACCAGTCACAGGGAAATTACATGACATACCCAAGGTCACACAGAAACCCTGTAGTAAAGCCAGGATTTGAACCCACATTGCTTGAGACCTATGTCACTGCCTTAACCACAAGATTACATTTCATCTCCTATGGGCAGTACAATCTATTCATATGGTTTTGTATTTTGTGGAAAGGAAAAATATTTTAACTCTAACCTGAACCAACATAGCACATGTATATATACACAAACACACATATTCACACTCACACTGTAGTTGCATATCAGAATGGTGTAGTCCTATGTTAAAGTGAGTTTAAAATCATATATGTTCCGATGTCTGGTTTTCAAAAATTGCTAGCAGACCAGACAAAGAACATCACAATGGCTAATGGAAACTTCCTCTTCAGTCTAAATGGTGCAGTTGTCTAATTTGTTTAGCTAAACTACATTAGCCATACTGAAAGTTTTATTATCATAGTCAAAAGCAGGAAACGGAGCAGACATGCTGTATTTTTAAAATTAAAGCAATTTTAAAAAACAAACTCATTTTCTTATTGATTAGCTTACTTGTTAAATTAGAGGCTCATAACTTTTAATAATAGGATCCTACTAGATAGAGATAGCAAAGACCTGTTAGATGACTGAGTCCATCCCCATTACAAGGGCAGGATAGAGTCATATATAAGTCTGAATGTATCAAATATTAAACTGGTACTACATAGTACATTCTTCTGTTTCCTTCACAGAGTGCTGATGCAAAGTACTTTGACACTGAGTAGTTCACTCTTAAAAGCAACTTTAGGGCTAGATTCTGGCCAGCCTTTATACAGATGTATAGCAGAAAGGGGAGCACGGTGACACAAATTGGGCAAGGAGATATGGGGAGTAGCTGGAGCCATGACTCTGGATTTCCCCCATCCCCAAGTTGATCAGCTACATAGAGCAGAATACTGCACCACTTAGGGTATGTCTGCATTACAAGCTGGGGGTGTAATTTCCAGCATGAATATATATACCTGCACTAGCTCTCATTGAACTAGCATGCTAAACATAGAGTGAGTGGGAGGCGGGGCTAGCTTCCCTGACTACATAACTGGTGTCTTGGACGGGTATGTACTTACTGCCTATTATGTACGGCAGTTCCTAGAAGGCACAGTCTAGCCCTAAGTTCTATTTTAGGGGGTGAGAAGGCAGTTATGAATGTAGGTAATTCTCACTGTAAACCTGTGAGGCTTGGTTTCCTTTGCTCAGCTGAGATACATTTGTTAGGAGCAAATGTTTGCTGGATGCTTCGGGGCTTCTTCTTTTAGTGTTGTTGAAGGCATTCCAGAGTGGGCAGCTGCTCACCCTTTCAGGCTGAGCTCGCTCTATTGGACTCCCATGTTCTTCACCTCTCCTCCCTCTATGGACTGCCCTTGGTTAAGGCCAAGAACCCAGCCAGTACCACTAGATCGTCTTTCCTAAGGTGCGAGGAAAGGGCCAATTATTCACTTGCTGGTATTTATTGTGTATTATATATTGATGTATACAGTACTTACTATAATAGTGCCCATCACAATGTCAAGACACCGTGCAAGCATCACTGCAACCAGCATCGGGGTGGGCTGCAGCAGACACTTCCCGCACTACTCCATCAAAACCCTATTTCTTTTAAGGCCCAGATCCTGCCCCAAGTTAAAATGAAGGGTGAGATGTGCATGTGTTCAAGGCAGCGTGCCAGAGCAAGAGGTATCAGTCTGCCCCATCCTGCTCTCCACCGGCTGGCTGTCTTAGGGTTTGTCTACACAGTTAAAAACTCCCGTGGAGGCAAGTCTCAGAGCTCAGGTCAACTGATTCGGGCTCACAGGACTCACACTATGGGGCTAAAAATAACAGCATATACTTTCAGGCTCAGGCTCGAGCCTGGGTTCCAAGATCCTCCCTCCTCACCAGGCTTCAGAGCTCAGGCTCCATCCACACTGCTATTTTTAGCACCATAGTGTAAGTCCTGTGAGCCCAGGTCAGTTGACCCAGGCTCTCAGACTCACTGCTACAGTTGTTGTTTTTGTTGTTTTTATCGTTTTTGGCTGTGTAGACATGCCCTCAGGTAACGGACTTTACACCAAACGACTGCTCTGCACATGAGTTTTGCACCAACGAGGCAAGCCACAACCACTGCTTTCCTCAGTAAAACACGTTTGCTTTTCTGTTCTGTGGCACCTGTTTGGGAAGCATACACGCCGTGTGTGTGCCATAGGCAAACAGGAACAGAATAGAAGTCCCACCTTATGCACCCACCATTTAGTTTCTGTGCAGCCTGGCAGATGTGGGAACATGCAGACAGGGCTGACTCCCCGAGAGTAAATAAATAACCCCTCCATGATCGTTTGTATTTAAGGCAGTCAGTGTGATATACTTGCTCGTGTTAGTTTATCGTGTTTGTCTCCATTGATTCTGAATTACACACCTGTGATAAAGGCAAGAACCTTCAACCTTTCTCACATTGTTGAACCTACAGAAGCTACACAAATTGTACATATGAAGGGTTGTATTTTAAGTGTGTTGGGAAGAGGGGCTGATGGTGACTGGTTTTTAAAAGTTTGATAGAAAACCATAGCGCCCAATCCTGCAGCCTTTACTCACATGAGTAATCCTTACTTCTGAAATTAGTCCCATTAACCTCAATGGTACTACTCGCATGAGTAAGGGAGGACGATTAGTAGGGCGACTCGAGTGAGTAAGAGAGGAAGTTTAACTTCAATAGGACTAGCCTTGTGAGTAAAAACTATCCATGTCAGTAAGCGTTCGCAAAGCTTAACAAGAAAGTCAGCTCTTTTTATTCTGTCCTACTATTGATTCTGGTAAATTGCTAAATTTAGAGAAATTTGATACATTGAAAGTAATTAAATGCAAAAGTGCTATAGCAATTAAAATGGAAGCCTGAGCCACATGTAGAATGGTTTGAACGCCGTATTGCTTCTGGATTTTTAAAACTGGAAGCATTTTTCCAGACTGATTCTTTCTGGAATTATATGACCCCCATGTGGTTCTTCAAAATTGTTCCACTGTCCCCTCAATGGTTTCCATTATAAAGTGAAATCTGCTTAAAAAAATCATGTAAGGGCTTAATAATTTTAACTCACAGTGCACTGCACATGCCCAGATGAACCTTGATCACTTCCAAATTCAAGGACTAATAAAAATTGGAAGCACTCCAGTAATTTTAAATTACTTTGCACATTGAAGAGTGATTTAAAATCATTGAAGTGATTCAATTTTTTTTATATATGCACTTCAATTTGGAAGTGAGTCAGAGAGACAGTATCACATCTTAGATGTTCAAGATACATTGAACTAATTTAAACATTTTTAATTAATTAATTAAGAAAGAAAGAAAGAAAGAAAGAAAGAAAGAAAGAAAGAAAGAAAGAAAGAAAGAGGGTGATGAGGATTCTAATAGAGAGCTGGAGAACCCCAACATTTATCCTTACTGGTCAAGCAGAGGCCCTTTACCATTTGGAAAGAAAAACAGTGGAGAGGTTCTCCAGTGCAATCAGTGCTCCCTAATGTCATTGCAGTGATCAAGATAAAGGACCACCAGAATTGGTGGGGTCAGGGCAAAGCACTGTGATTAAGTTGATTTTTTTCAAAGGCTACACAATGGCTACATTTGTGTTTTTCCTTTTGGTGATCTAGTCTAGCTCGGTGACAGACCTGAGCTGACAGAGGACTAATTGGTCTGGGGAAAAACAACACCACACAGACACACACACACAACATGCTTATGTAGGCAATACGTAATTTGGCTGCACAACATATTCTACCTGAGAATGCTATATATGATGAAAGAAAAAGCTGGCATATGGATCTTTTGGCAACAGGTGAGCATGAGTTCAACATCTATGCATTTATGCATAAAATTCAAATATGGATATGGGGAAAGGCTTCCCCTCCCCCAAGACAAATACACAGATCATTTCTGCAGTCAACCTTGCTAATGCTCCACATATAATCCACATATAAATGTCCTTATGCACAAATGACAAAAAGAGATTACGTTTTTCCATCAAAGAGTTCGGTGAGAAGTTGCCATGTTCCTGCACAGTATATCCAGTGAGAATAGGTGATAGTCATTCAGTAAAACAGGGTTTTCTAAATGAGTGACAAACTAAATCCTCCACATAGTCAGTTTGTGTATAGACAACAAAAATAATACTATGAAGTGGATGACTTGTCTGAAAAGGGGATAGTTTTTCTTGACTCTGAGAACAGAAAAAAATGTGGCCATGTTTCAGAACCAAGAGGGAAATGTCAAGACAGAAGTGTTTACTGGAGACTCAGATTTGAACACAAAATCTCCCTCTCTGGGTAGGGTTTTATTGCAGGGGCTCTGGTTTAATCCAATCTGACATCAGTTTGGCAACCATCTCTAGCTGCATTCCTTCCATGCAGTACTGCAGGCAGCGAACTCGACACTACCACAAAAACAACAAACGGGCAGGGTTTTCAAAATCACGTTGACATTACGCAACTCTGCCCCCAGTGAGGGAGTTTCACTGTTGACTTCAGTGAGAGCAATCAGGTCAATGCTGACTGCTTTTGAATATCCCACCCCAAACCATACAAGGTATCTCCTCTGTTTCCACAGAGCTTCCTCCCCTGGCTTCTAGTCAGCACAACCTTAGTTTCTCTCTCTTCTCCGGGCTTATCTTCACTAGAGTGTTAGGTTGCATTAGAATACGTTGGGCTCGCAGTCCCCGACCGGCCGGAGCGCCGGGGGGAGGGCGGCGAGCCCGGCCGGGGCTCTCCGCTCTCCCCGACCGGCGGCCGGAGCGCCGGGGGGAGAGCGGCGAGCCGGGCCGGGGCCCCGCTCTCCCCGACCGGCGGCGAGCCCGGCCGGGGCCCGCTCTCCCCGACTGGCCGGAGCGCGGGAGGGCGGCGAGCCCAGTCACGGCCCCGCTCTCGGGCCGGCGCGCCCCGCCGCGCCGCCCTCCTCCAGGCGCCGCCCCAAGCACACGCTTGGTGGGCTGGTGCCTGGAGCCGGCCCTGACTGGAACCATTGCTTTAACCAGGATCAGCTGCCAAGATGTGACCCAGGACTTGTTCCCTCCCCCTTCAATAACTGGAAAGTTGTGTTTAACATTGTGTTAGATGATACCACTCCTCAAGGCTGTGTTCCAGTATAACCCAATTTTCTAGAGAAGACAGCACCTGAGAGGAGCATCCTTCTTTAAAGTGTTGAGTCTAAATGGGTTTGACTGCATTTAATTGACTCCCAGCAGGTAACCTCAGGTCATTGGCAGTGAGATGCAGCTAGGTTTGTGGTCAAAAAACCTCCTTGCTCCAGCACAATCAAGAGCTGACATAGCAGTTTTGATGGCTGAGGATGGTGGTTCTGATCAGGATGTGTGTGTTCCTAGTAGACAGGGAGAGTATTTAGTTGTGCAGTTGTGTAGAAGGAGCATGCTGGAACTGCATAGTACTCACACACATGCTAGTGAAATTTGGCACACTTGACAAGAATCCTTTATATAAGAAGTAGGACCTGGGGACTGGCTGAGATTGAAGACTGTGAAAAGTTTCCTAAAGATTTACTTGCGTACTAAAAGATAAGTGACCATTATTGTGCTGCAGTAGGAATGTAGGCTTGTCGCTGAAGGAGCAAGATTTCTGAAGTCTCCACAGGCGCTCTCTTTGATGAGAGCATAACAGAGTCTGAAAGCGAGGACACAGTCAAGCCAGAGAGAAATCATGATGATGGAGCTCGTGGAGTGGGGTTACAGCAGCAAGGGGTCTACTGCAGTCTCAGAGCTTCAGCAGCACTCAGAGAGAGAGGATTTCTTCCCCCCGCTTCCTCTTCTCAATGTTCTTTCCCCTGCAGAAAGCCCCAGGCTGAGGCTATATACCTGGGTTTGATATTGCTGAGATTAGGTGGTCAATTTTAGTTTGTCTTCCATTAATGGAGAAACATCCTACGCATTAGCTGCCAAGCAGCTCCCCAATCCATCCCTCTTCCCTAGAGGAGAGGAAGGACAGGAGGACCCTCTGGATCCATTTCTGCCTCCCTCTAGTCACACACCTGACCAACCTCAAATAATCCCCTTCACAGCCTCCTTCCTTGCAAAACCATACTTGTTCTGCTACCATGGATTCTTTTGCACCCACAAAAGAGGGGGATGGATTGCCCCTTTGTATAAAATATCTTCCATATTGAGTCTTGCATCCAGTATCCTTGCCATGGAAGTCAGAGATTCAGAATGTTATCATGTCATATGTAACGCTCTTTCTATATACATGATTTATTTTCAGGTATAAAATATCCAGCAGCCAGCCTGTCAAGGATGGAACAAAGTCCTCCCTCCCTCTCAACATTCTCTACTCCCAGCAATCTCAGATTGGCATCCCTTTTGCCTATTAATGATCATTTTATTTTCCTTGGTCACCCTGTGAGTACAAGATCTGTGGGCCTCAGTTCCTTTTTATGCTCTTTCCAGGTCGTCTCAGTCATAGCAATGTGAGTTCCTAGCTATTCCTGGTTAGGAACTAATCAGATTTATTGTCCAGACCACTATTGGCAAACCCGAGTCTCCTCTGTAGATTGCTTTATTTCCTTTAACAGGGCAGCATGCATTCTGTCCCTGTGGGATGGAGATCTACAGCTTCTCCTTGCCACCTGCTTCATGTTGGGCCTACTCACATCTTCTCAGGCTGAGAGATGAGAGCACCAGTAGCTAGATATTCTTTCTTCTGCTGGCTGGGTCTAGGCACAAACAGGGCAATCCAGGAAGAGTGGCTCACATATGGGGAATAAGTGCCCACATGTAAAATCTGGGTGCACCCATAAAATCAGTGCAGAATGGGCAGTATGCATATAGGTGGCCATGAATATCTTTCACTTGTTTGAATGACAACTTACATTCGTTCGAAGATGGCTTCAGAAATCTATGGTGCTGTTGTATATTCTATTTTCATTCACCAAAGGTGCAGTTTTTGGTCTTTCCTCTTTTGTGGGGGTGATTTCTAGGTCTCTAGGACATTTTTGAGCCTGTAGGGCTTTGGTGATATATATTTTTTCTCATTTATATCACATTGTAACAGGATAGCTTCTCAGACACTACCATAATTATTGACTTCTATAATGGCCACTTTACTTCAGGCCATTTGGGAATTTTGCAGTCCAATGCAATACAAAAGAATGACCCACTGGCAGGCTTCGAATATGAAACATTTAATGAGGGGAATATCCTTTTCTTCTGTTGTCTCTCTTGCAGATATATTATCCACACACAAAACAACCACTTCCTTGGCTTTTATAGAAGGTATTCCTATAGCACCTCTTTGGCAAAATTGTTCTATGTCTTTGCTCACAATAAAAAAGTATTACTACTTTATAACAAAACACAGGTTAAAATTTGCATAGATTCTCCCAAACATTGTTATAAAAGTCAGAGTATGAATACCTTTATGTTTGCTAGAGTGAACTTTTCCTTACTGTTCTACAAGTAATCACTTTTTTAAATAACAGCTTTGGGTTTCTTTAAGGAGGTGATCTCTGTTGCAGAGGCAGCAAAACAATGCTGTTGATATGGCAGCTATTCATTTTCATTTAGTGGATAAATCAATATTCACATAAAACCTGAGTAACTTGTTGGCACTAACCTATGCTATCCTATTTTCATCTAAATTTGTCAAGATTCAAGTTTATGGTCTTTTTTATTTTTAAAAAGGGATACATATTTTCATGCTGCTTTACATCAAATCAATACTACTAATAATCTGTAATAATCAAATTATTAGCATTCTCTGTATATTCTTGAGGGAAGGATTTTTTAAAAAAAACCAGTAAAATAAAAGCAAGGAACCTTTGTGTGTTATTGAGAGAGGGAATTTTCCCCCTCCACACTTTATGTGCATGATGTACTGTACACACCGTCTGTAAGCACTTTAGAAAATCCTGGATGCTTAGCGTAGTCTTAAATCAGGCATATTGCCAATTGTGGATTTAAGAAGAGTATAGCTGGGTCATTTTCTTATGAGTTCCTTTACAGTTCAGTCTCTTTTCTTGGTGTTAATGTTTTTACCGCCATTGGGTGAAGGGAGGGGAGGCTTGGAATACCCTGCCCGAGGGCCTCCTAAACTGTACATCTGTCATGGATCATGTCATGGAACAGAAATGTTTGTTTTTGCTTCCATTCATTTCAACTGGCAGCCAGTTATTATTAGAATGAAAAATTAAGCTATTATGCAGTGGAAGCCTTACCGACTCTATCAAATTTATGGAGTTAATACAACAAAATTATCCTTTATAGCTGGTATAAGCAGCTGTATGTATAATGCAGGCCCCTTCTTGATCAGTCTACATACAAAATGGCAGCCTTGTTTACGTTATCATTGTTAAAGCTCTCTAACAATGTCTATGTTTCAGAGATTTCAAGGGAGAAGTTATTGAGTTAAGACTAGCATTAATGAGTTGGTCAGCCATACAATGCAGCAGGGTATTTTGGGTTTAGTGGCTTTAGCCTGCTTAGGATATTTTCAGAGAGAGAAAAAGCCACATCATTTCTCATGATTTTACAAATGTATGTTCATCTCTGTTTAGGTGCACTATATTAACATCAAACTCCCCCCACCCAGCTGCCTTTGTTTGTTTGTTTATTTTGTTTGTTTGTTTGTTTTAGTGCATAAATCAGTTAACTGACTCGTCTATAAACATTGGTGGTGGGTGAACAAATTTTATTATGTTTCAAATCCACTTAGGCATTTTGGAGTTTGAAACTTTGACTCCAGTTCATATGCTTGTAGGTTTGCAGTGTGCTTAAGGAAGAGGGGCAGAGAGAGGAGAATAGATGAAAATATAAGGTGAACTGAAGTGATCAGTAAAAAGATTTAAGAAAAAGGAAACCATGAAAAGATGGGGGGAGGAGGAGGGAAGAGAAACATTCTAATAAAAATTAAATCTTATTTGTGTGTGCATGTGTGTGTGTGTATACGTGTACCCACACATACAAGCTGTATACAAGACACTAGTGCCAGCCTAATTTATAAAGTGTGTTTGTCTATTCTTAATTCATACAACAGATTTGCCTTTAGCTAGGAAAAAAAATAGGGCTTTATTCACCTATGTGATTCCCTGATTTTACACTAGTGTAACTTCATTAAAGTCAATGGAGTTACATGGGCAAAGAGAGTGAAAAATCATCCTCAGACTTAGAAAGAAGAAAAAAAAGGAACATCTGGGGGAAAGCAGCATTTTTATTCCAGAGAAAAATAAATGTTTGCAAACTTAGAGTAGTTTTGTGAAAATAATTAAAGGGGCTCACAAAACTTCAAATTCCATAGTGTTCACCCATCCCAGCTAAAATTTGCCATGTAGTGTAGATAGCAGTAGCATTGCTAATGGGTGGCTATTAGAACTGCCATTTGCTCCTGAAAATGGTATAAAATAGCATTGTATTTAATACATACTATATTCTCCATAATAAATAGAAATACAGAAGCAACATCACACCATTGCCAGTGAATTTTGAAAATAATAAATAAACTGAAGAAAAGGATTTACAAGCTGGTAATTAAGTAGAATGTTAGTTCTTATTAAAAGCAAAAATTTGCTCCAACATTTTTGTCTAGAAACTCAGATAATCTTCATGAGGAAAAGTGAATATTGCTAATATCTGAATTCCAATTTATAAATAAAGTGGCTTGAGGGGACAGTCTTGAGGAAAGGAAATCCACAATCCTTAGCTGTAACACTGAAAGATCCTTTGTAAAAACGGCTGTATGAAATTTTGAGCTAGAACCCAGGATCCACCTGAAATCAGGTTTGATTCAGATCCTAATCAAACCCACTGTCAGATCCCAATCAAACCCAGACCTTGGACCTTCGCTCATTCCATTAGCATACCCTTGCCACTCACATTGGCTCCACCCAGATAATCTCACTCTTAATTTACCAGCCATCTGACAAACTTCCCTGAACCAAGAACTAGCTCTCCGCTAACTCTGCTTTCCTCTCTTCTGCTGACCTACTCTGTCATGGAGTTAAGCACCTTTATATTTCTGTATTTGAAAGTGCATCAAATAGGGCAGGAAGCTATAACATTAAGTTTTGGGATGCTACTACCCTTGAGGCTGACTTTCAAATTATTTTCCTTGTCACTTAGTCCATCAGCTGATTCGCCCATAATAAGGGAGTGTTTTCCAGCACCTGTTGCCCAATGAGAAGAAGGAGGCAGCGAGCACTTCTTGTCCCCCTGAAGCCCTTTATCAAAATCTGGAAGGACAGTGGCTCTACTTGGCAGCCATCTTCCAAGAGAGAAGATTAGTGAAGGTCCATCTGGTACCTACTAAAGATTTGGGTAGCAGACATAGATTCATAGACCAGAATGATCATCTAGTTTGACCTAAGACCAATGCTTGTTCAGGATTTGGATTTAAGACTTCTCACACCCAAAACAAGACTCATACCATTAGACCAAGGAGCCATCTGTCAACGTGCCCTCCAAGCTTTCAAGTTTAAGGTTGGAGTGAGTGGCTGGTGAGAATAATCTGTAGGCCCTGAACATTCCAGAAAAACTCCAAGGGCAGACTCAGTGCCAGTCTTTGTGACTGGACATCACAGGTCAGGTTCATATGTTTCATTAATTTCTACGTGTGACATAATCTCTATACAACATTCTTAGGCACTGCAGGTGATAATAATAATTCTTATTATTAATAAAATAATAAGTTGCATTTATATAGTAACTTTCACTTCAAAGGATCACAATGATCTTGATTCTCATTTACACTAAAGGCCCTTTACCCTACTCTGGCAGTGTACAGGGGCCTTAAATTGCACTTATGCTCACCTTGAAGGCCCTTCTACGTTGCCAGGATAATGTAAAGGGACTTTAGTGTGAATGAGAATCAGACTCAAAATATTTAGTAAATTGAAATACAAAGCTATACAGAGAGCTCATTTCATTTGTTACAGCAGCTATTTAACAGGGCACAGCAAACTACACAGCAGTTTAGGACAGGAAGTGAAGAATATCTTATCCAATTTAAAATACATTGGAAAATTAGGTTTTGCATTATTAGGATTGCAGTTACTTAGACTGAAATATGAACAGTACATTGGAGCTAGCATCCTAAATCTTGTGAAAGGTTCAGTGAGATCTTAAATGACTCAGTATTGACTCAGGGAAAATGTCACCCACTGAATTACCGACATCACTTCCTACATTATCTAAAAATTTCTTGAAGGTGTCTCCTCCAAACACTGATACAGCTTGTACCTACATAGTTAGTGAGAGCTGAGGGGATCACACAGTACTATTTCGCTTACCAATTGAAAGCAATCCAGAATTTGGGTATTTAATTAGTTGAGTGGAAGTTAAAATTTCATTCCTAAATTTAGATAAATATTAAAGTGAAACTCAGAGAGGAATGCAAGTCCTGTGAATTTTTGGAAAGACAGAAATCCTAGGGATTATGTTACTTCTGGCCAAACATTTTTCAGCTTCGTGTCTTGGTGAGATATGTTTTCATTTTAACCTATTAATCTCAGTTTATCTTTTTTTTTTTTTTACAGAGATCTATTAGGAATTTTAGGGACTACAATATAGACTCCAGATGCTAGGTATTCCTTCATCTTTGTGGTACTCACTTTAATCCATAACAACCAACACATTTATTTTATGAGCTTTCACAATCAAGACAGTATTAATATCCTTCCTGGCAGTTTTTTAGAGCTTTGATTTCACATTGTGTGGGGGAGTGGTTACTTTGAACATAGTTTTGAAAGCCTTAGAAGTAACTGCTTTTTAGTCATTTCCTCACATCTATAGGGTCAACACTGTGTACATTTCAAAAGAAACACACAAGCACAACTGTGAAGGTTATAGCCTTGCGGTACACTGGGTGGTAAAAAATGACATTTATGTGGTGAGATTCTGACTACTATAATCTTGACTTTTACATAGAGTGTGAACCCAAATTCCTTTATAAATGGCTATTAGGCAGAACTTCCCCTCCTAGTTACATAACCCTTCCAGCATTCAACAATGATCAAATCATTACCTCTTCCTGAGTATCTGTTTGGTGCCTGTAATACACCATCCTTGTAAAACAATTCCTTCATTACAATCCCCTTGCATGGTAATTGTCAATAGGTTCTGTTCTCCTTTCTGAGATTTCAAACTATTTCCATTGTTTTAATTCTCTGAGCAAAATATGTGTCAAATTCTACTCTCGTTTACATTGGAGTGTCACAGTTAATATTAGTGCAGTTGCCCCTGACTTGGGCATGTAGGAAGCTTCTTCCTACTCCCCCCTCACTGATTTTTGTGTCTTCTCCAACATGTGCAACTGTTGTCATTTGTGAACCCTTCCTCTGTGAATGACACACATACAAAGAAAAGCAAACACATTTACCCATCACTGAACTGAACAAGCATCTTTAGGCCAGAGATTCAAAAAAACCTCGGTGTGCTTCTCACTCACTCCCCCACATCTAGCTCATCTGATGCTGAAGTGAAATACATTTCCAAAAGGCCCAGTCAAGCCGTAAATCGAGCAATGAATATCTTGTCCAGTAAAGCCAAGATCCCTGCTGGGGTTTGCAGCAGCAGCAGCTTGAGCAGCGTTTCTGATGGGAAGATGTTTATAAAGCAGCATTAAAGAGAGCCTTGCTTCAGCGGACCTTATTCTTTTCCCATACGGTGACAGAAATAATTGCATTGCCTGGATTCTGGCCCCTCACAGGCAAGTAGAAGAAAAGGGGCAGCCAGATTCTTGATGCTTGTGGTCTCACTACAAGCACGTTGGGAGTGAGAGAGCCCTGCAAGGCCCCACCCCTTCGATGCTGGCTAGCAGACCAGAGGCATTCTGCCTAGAGAGTGTACACAGGGCTGGACATTGCTACAACTTAAGTGTAAAGGTTACAGTGACTGCATGCAGCGCGCTGATCCAGGCTGTACTGGTGATCACCCCAGTGTGCACTCTCCAAACCGAATGCCTCCCAGAGGTGCAGCTAGCATGGGAAAATCCATCTGTAGCTGTGGCTTTGAAAGCCACAATCTCTCCCTGGCTAGTCAGTGTGTTCGAATCAGTACAGGTCTGTGTGTCCATTACAGTTAGGCTCATATCCAGGGATATGACATACTAAGCAGTCAAAAAATGCCACTCAAGATGCAACCTCCTGCTGCAGCAGCAGCTCTTCATTGCTGCTGCTGAGTAACTGGAATCTTTGTCTATATTAGCGCCACTAGAGTATATAAAATGGGTCCAATGGAACATTACTGCCTAAAAAAGCCTGCTTTGCTGAGGCATCTCCTCCATATGTATAATACCACAATGTTTTTTAAATTAGTGAAATGTTTCCTAGTTACCATTTGGGGGCCTGATCCTTCTCCTTTTGAAATCAGTGGGATTCTCACCACTGATTTCAATAGAAGCAGGATTGAGCTTTCTGGATCTTTTTAATAATTTTTTTTAAAAGGGAAAAAAGAATAGTTCCATGCGTGCAAGATAAAACCAACCGGCTGAGAGGGTCGTGAGAGATAATGGGAAGCTCCCTTTCTTTCTCTGACTCACTGTACCGCTCAGGTAATTGTCAGATCAGACACATGCTGGAATTCACTGTGGGATTGGGATGGATTAAGACTTCACACTTTTTAGTAATATGGCGGCAACACGGGAACTGGGATCTGCTGTGTTGATCTGAAAGGACGCAAACACTCGAACACTGCAGGGCTGATTCTGTTCTCACTTGCCCCATTGTTACTCCATTATACTTCTGTTGACTTGACTGGATTTACCGTCCATGTGTGAGAAAAGAGATCAAGCCCCTCAGGACAAGCAGTCTCTCAAAAGCCCTGTTTTAGAATATGTATCAGGCAGAGAGAAAACAGCAACAACTCTAATTAGTGTCCCATCTACACTACATTTCCCCCAAGCTAAGATGGTTCCTAGAGATGGCTCCTGCTACCACAAGGGCTGTAGTTGTATCTGCTTTAAAAAAATATAGTGTTCTGTTCACTTCAGCCAGCACAACTACAACTGTGTTACTAGAAATGGGTTCTAAGACCCATCTCTAACCTTTGTTTCTTAAGGTAGGGGAAATATAATTTTGACAGGACCTTTCTGTTGTACTCTGTGATGGGTTACCCCCCACTCCAGGGTGCCACCTCATATAC
Source organism: Emys orbicularis (assembly GCF_028017835.1). NCBI lineage: Eukaryota > Metazoa > Chordata > Testudines > Emydidae > Emys > Emys orbicularis. Next base: position 198,833,846 of record NC_088685.1, read on the forward strand.
TAGGATACCACGGAGTGGGGGGCAACCCGTCACATACACTACCTGCCTGCCTCTCACCCCAGCTTCAGCCCTCTGAGCCAATTTTATAACAATGAATGATACTTCGGGTGATGCAGCAAGGGTGCTGTCAGTGATGCTGAATAAATAGAGAAGGCCCCAAGAAGTACAGCAAACAGCAGCTTCAGTGACTTTTGTTCTGAAGCTACCTCTGCATGCCAGATTTTACCCTCAAGGCACAGTGGCAGGGCAAAGCTCCCACCTGTTCTCTCTCACTGCTGTGGGGTTACTTCTTTCTGTTTAAGTTAGGTTAAATATTTCCCCTTTTCCCAGGATTCAGAGCTCATCAGGCCAGCTGTGGTGCACAGTCTCAAAACACAAAACAGCTGGAGTTATAATGTGAACAAAGTTCACCTTTTCTTGTATACATTTTAAAGCTGCTGCACTGTTTACTAGATGATGCATTTGTTTAAATGAACGTCCAGCTATTATTGATTTTCCTCTACACTTTTTCTGGCTATGTCACCACTGTCCTGCTGCAAAGAGCTCGAGCTGAAGCACACCTGCACCCACATGGACAAGAGAAAAAACGAGGCCAGCTGCACTGGTGAGACCCCATGAAAGTGTCGAGCTGCTACTGGTGTAACTGAGGGGAAATTTAAACTCGACTTTTTTTTTAAATTTGGAGAACTCATGAGTGTACACAGGGCTGGACATTACTACAACTTCAGTGTAAAGGTTCATGGCTTTGCAGATTTTAAGGCCAGAAAGCACCTTTATGATCATATATTGTGACCTCCTGCATGACACAGCCATGGAATTTCACCCAGTAATTCCTTCAGCAAGCCCAGGAACTTGTGGTTGAACTACAGTCTATCTTTCAGATAGACATCCACTGTGGATTTAAACACTTTAAGTGACTAAAAATCTATTACTACACTCTTTCTAAGCTGCTGTAATTGTTAAGTACCCCGCCTGTTTAAAATGTGTGCCTTAGTTCCAGTTTGAATTTGTTTAGCTTCAACTTCAAGCCCAATTAGGTAAGTTATATTTCCTAGGAGTACAGCAGACCCATATCATACTGTCATAATTTTATTTCTTTTAATACCTATGTAAAAGCAGAGTTGTCTGAACCTCTAAAAGTTTGCAGATTTGGTTTGAATAACATAGGAATCTCATAACAGCTCAGCCCATTGATCTGTCTAGGCCAGTCTCCAACGGTGGCCATCACCAGATGCTTCAGAAGAAGGTGCAAGAAGTCACAAAGTGGCCATTTATATAACAACTTTCTCAGAAGGGAATTTTCTTCCTAATGTAATCAGTTAGAAGTTGGCTTATGCCTTGAAGCATGGGGGTTTATATCCTATCCAAAACATTGATGGGTTTTTTAATTCTATCTGGGGTAACTATGGATGGTCTCAATTTCCATATAAATCATAGATTCATAGAATCATAGAAGATTAGGGTTGGAAGAGACCTCAGGAGGTCATCTAGTCCAACCCCCTGCTCAAGGCAGGACCAACACCAACTAAATTGTCCCAGCCAGGGCTTTGTCAAGGCAGGCCTTAAAAACCTCTAAGGAAGGAGATTCCACCACCTCCCTAGGTAACCCATTCCAGTGCTTCACTACCCTCCTAGTGAAATAGTGTTTCCTAATATCCAACCTAGACCACCTCCACTGCAACTTGAGACCATTGCTCCTTGTTCTGTCATCTGCCACCACTGAGAACAGCCGAGCTCCATACGCTTTGGAATCCCCCTTCAGGTAGTTGAAGGCTGCTATCAAATCCCCCCTCACTCTTCTCTTCTGCAGACTAAACAAGCCCAGTTCCCTCAGCCTCTCCTTGTAAGTCATGTGCCCCATCCCCCTGATCATTTTCGTTGCCCTCTGCTCGACTCTCCAATTTGTCCACATCCTTTCTGTAGTGGGGGGCCCAAAACTTGATGCAGTACTCCAGATGTGGCCTCACCAGTGCCGAATAGAGGAGAATAACCACTTCCCTCGATCTGTTGGCAATGCTCCTACTAATGCAGCACAATATGCCGTTGGCCTTCTTGGACTCATATCCAGCTTCTCATCCACTGTAATCCCCAGGTCTTTTTCTGCAGAACTGCTGCTTAGCCAGTTGGCCCCCAGCCTGTAGCAGTGCATGGGATTCTTCCGTCCTAAGTGCAGGACTCTGCACTTGTCATTGTTGAACCTAATCAGATTTCTTTTGGCCCAATCAGGGCTGTCCCTAGCTATTCTGGGGCCCTACGCAGCCCCACCACGGGGGGGAGGGGGCAGGCCTCCACGAGAGGGGGGGGCTGGCTTGGGGGATAGGAGGGAACCGCCCCCCAGCACTCACCGGCGAAGCGGCTGGGGCCGGGTCACTGTACTTCCCGCTGCCAGTGAGTGCAGGCCTGGCCCTGCTACAGTCCTCAGGGGAGTGGGGGTGGGGCTGGGACGGAGAAGGGGTGGGGGCTTTGGGGAAGGGGTGGAGTGGGGGCGGGGCTGGGACTGGAGCAGCACGCAGCTGCGTACTTTGCATATGGGTAGGGACGGCCCTGGGCCCAATCCTCCAATTTGTCTAGGTCACTCTGGACCCTATCCCTACCCTCCAGCGTATCTACCTCTTCCCCCAGTTTAGTGTCATCTGCGAATTTGCTGAGGTTGCAATCTATCCCATCGTCCAGATCATTAATAAAGACGTTGAACAAAACCAGCCCCAGGACCGACTCCTGGGGTACTCCGCTTGATACCAGCTGCTAACTAGACATCGAGCTGTTGATCACTACCCGTTGAGCCTGACAATCTAGCCAGCTTTCTATCCACCTTATAGTCCATTCATCCAATCCATACTTTTTTAACTTGCTGGCAAGAATACTGTGGGAGACCGTGTCAAAAGCTTTGCTAAAGTCAAGGTATATCACATCCACTGTGTTCTCCATATCTACAGAGCCAGTTATCTCATCATAGAAGGCAATCAGGTTGGTCAGGCATGACTTGCCCTTGGTGAATCCATGTTGACTGTTCCTGATCACCTTCCTCTCCTCCAAGTGCTTCAAAATGGTTTCCTTGAGGACCTGTTCCTTGATTTTTCAGGGACTGAGGTGTGGCTGACTGCTCTGTACTTCTCCGGGTTCTCCTTCTTCCCTTTTTTAAAGATAGGCACTATATTTGCCTTTTTCCAATAGTCCAGGACCTCCCCTGATTGCCACGAGTTTTCAAGATAATGGCCAATGGCTCTGCAATCACTCACATCAGCCAATTCCCTCAGCACACTCGGATGCATTAGATCTGGTCCCATGGACTTGTGCATGTCCAGCTTTTCTAAATAGTCCTTAACCTGTTCTTTCACCACTGAGGGCTGCTCACCTCTTCCCCATACTGTGTTGCCCAGGACAGCAGTGTGGGAGCTGACCTTGTCTGTGAAGACTGAGGGGGAAAAAAGCATTGAGTACTTCAGCTTTTTCCACATCATCTGTCACTAGGTTGCCTCCCCTATTCATTAAGGGTCCCACATTTTCCCTGACCTTTTTCTTGTTGCTAACATACCTGTAGAAACCCTTCTTGTTACCCTTCACATCCCTTGCTAGCTGCAACTCCAGTTGTGTTTTGGCCTTCCTGATTACACCCCTGCATGCTCTAGCAATATTTTTATACTCCTCACTAGTCATCTGTCCAAGTTTCTACTTCTTGTAAGCTTCCTTTTTGTGTTTACGCTCACCGAAGATTTCACTGTTAAGCCACGCTGGTCACCTGCCATATTTGCTATTCTTTCTGCACATTGGGATGGTTTATTCCTGTGCCCTCAATAAGCCTTCTTTAAAATACAGCCAGCTTTCCTGGACTTCTTTCCCCCTCATATTAGCCTCCCAGGGGATCCTGCCCATCAGTTCCCTAAGAGAGTCAAAGTCTGCTTTTCTGAAATCCAGGGTCCGTATTTTGCTACTCTCCTTTGTTTTGTGAATCCTGCCAAGCTCTTGGCCTCAGCAATTTCTTGTATTCATGAGTTCCATAGGCTAATTGTACTTGATACAGGGTATAAACTCACTAGAGGTAAAATTCACATCCGTCCTTGTGCAGGTTCCCTGGATTAGACAAAGTTACACTCAGCAAGTGATTTATACACTTGACCTGTCTCAAGTTTTGCTTTTGAGAATGAATCCTGCTCACCCTACTCACCCTAAAGGCAAATTAAGCAAATGAAGGTTGAAAATATCATTTAAGAACCAACCTGAACCTTCTTTAAATGTTGAACCTAATCTTCAACAAATCTTTCCTGAGACTGTGAAGAGATATACACTTTTTTATTGTTGTTATTTTTCATTTCATGTCAGGTCCAGTCCAGCTGGAAGCAGGAAGTACCAGAAATTTAAATTTTGTGTGAAAGCCCGTTCTTATGAAAATTCCCATTCTTATTCATGAGTAGACTCATGGGGCTCAGAAGGTTTGCATTTGCTTCACAAGAGGATCCAACAGTAGGACTCATTCAAACCAACCCCCCGGACCTTTAGAGGTTCACACAACACTATGGATATGGCTATTATATGGATATTAAAGAAAATCTAAAGATTATAATTCTGAGAGAGAAAACGAGGCATCATACACTGCCCTAATAATCAGCAACAAAGAGTCCTGTGGCATCTTAAAGACTAACAGATGTATTGGAGCATAAGCTTTCGTGGGTGAATACCCACTTCGTCGGATGCAGTATTCACCCACGAAAGCTTATGCTCCAATACATCTGTTAGTCTTTAAGGTGCCACAGGACTCTTAGTCTGGATCTGTAAAAAGCAACAAACACGGCTACCCCTCTGATACCTGCCCTAATAATATAACTTGGCTGATCTTTCTTAATCTGCCGAATGAAATTTCATTAACAATTCCTTTGAAATCTCATTATTCATTGCAACGGTGCTATGCATTCCTAAGGCACACAGATAAACCCAAAGAAATCAGTATGTGCATTTGTACATATGTTTCTCACGTCTTTTTTATGTTTCTTGGAGCCTTCTATGGGGCTGAAATAAGGCAAGTTCTGGACTTTTCACAATGCTTTTACCAGTAAGGAATTGAAGTATTGTGAGAGGCCCACACTTTGTATTTTTCTGGCTGCATAAATGGCTCCCTGAGGTGTTAAGGGGGAAAAAAGTCGGGGGGTGGGGGGGAGGCAAATACTTGAAGCATACATAGTTGCAGACACACCCTTTATTCTCACATTGCATTAGTCGTGATAAACTAGATTCCTATAGCTATGAACTGAATACATGCTCTAATGAAAGAAGTAATATTCATTTGAGGTTATATAAGGCCATTTTCAGATCTCAGTTACAGTTATTCTAGATTTACCATGGTGTATTAACCACATTTAATTTACATGTCTTGACACAGGTGTGGCTAAGACCGGCTTTTCGCCAATTGTTATGTGCACTGTGAAATCATGAGGTCACACAATCTTATTGGTCCAAAATCCATGTGAAATTGCACCCAAAAAAAAAAGTTACTTGTCATTTCATACTTCATGTCTGTAATTTATCTGCTAGTGCCTTGCAGAGAACAGGGTAGATTCTAGTCAGCAGAATTCTCAAAAAGCAGCACTAGTAGGTTAATAAATTATATCCTGAAAAAGAAGTCTGATTCTTCTTCCTTTAGTGTTTTAAATTAAAAAGAAAAAAAGTGTTACTAGAAATAAGGTGCATTTCTCTCCTCCCTCAACCACTCCCCCCAAAAAACCCTATATGGCTGAAAGTATCATTGTTTAAAAAAAGGATATTTGACAATATTTTTTCAGTTTTTGTTTAAAAACACTTTCATATACTGTATTTTCTAGTAATGTTTCAACTTTCAAGTTATTTCCCCCCTCAAGACAGCATTTAGAGGAGGTACTTTTATAAGAAGAATCTAATGAATTAACTTAGTTAATTTCATAGAACTGGGGGGGGGGGGATCAATAACCCACCCCAGGCATTTAAAGCTCCCTATACTCCTACTGAAGGCTCAAAAATATCAAATAATAGTGAAAATATTTATGACAAAGTTCCTTATATTTTTAAATGTGTCCACAAGGGCAAAGAAATGACAGTGAGCATTTTTGAGGGGTGCACTTGTTTTATATAGGTCACACTGTGCATTTCCTATGAGAGTAAATTCGTGCAAAACTAGGTTGGCTGCATATATAGAAAATGGTCATTTTGTATATCTGAAAGTATATGATGTCACAAACCAAAAATCTATGAGCTTACCCTAATTCTTCTTTGAAGATCTGTCCTTCTAGAAAGACCATTGAGAAAGGGCACTGAGTAAGGATGGTAATAGTTTGGTAGGAGGAGAATATTTGGAGGAAGTGTGTTATTAACTCTCTTCTAGTTTTATTAAGTCCATTCATGAGATTCTTTGCATATCTGGAAACAAATGAGATTTACTAAAGCTTGGTTGACTTATTGACAATATTTTAGGGGGGGAAATCCATTTTGTCTAGTTTTTTAAAACTTAAGGCACAGATCTTGCAAACTTTTATGAACACAAGTAGTTGTGTGGTGCATAAGTGTTTGCAGGATCGAGGTCTAATTTGGGATAGTTCATACCAATATTGATATGCTCATGCTATCATTTCTACTCTAAAAGGAATTTTTGTGTATACCGATGTTGTTAGATGTTGATAAATATAAATTGGTGATGTATGCCACTTACTAGATTATATTTTTCATTGTAAATGCATATGTCAATTGCATTTTTCTCTTTATATATTAATAAATATTATAAAATAGAATATCTATACAGTGTTGTTATAGCCATATTGGACCCAGATCTGAAGAAGAGCTCTGTAAGTTCGAAAACTTGTCTCTCTCACCAACAGAAGTTAGTCCAATAAAATATATTACCTCAACCAGCTTGTCTCTCTTATAAAAGAGAATAGTAATTTGAGGAGTTGTACATTTATTGTGAGATGCTTGTAATTTCAATTTTTTTTTTTTTTTTAGTTAACATGGGAATTTGAGATACATCAGGCCAAGGTGACCATCTTTTGTTTGTTTCAAGCAGTAGCAGGGAGACAGTGATAAATAATAATAGACTGTTTTTAGTGTTATCATCCTATACTGGACACTTTTCATTATCCTGAAATATGCTTATGATCTGGTCACATTATCTGAAATAGATATTTTATAATAGTTTAGGAAGAATATTTCTAGTGACATGATTGTGCTGAAATGTAATTTATTTTTAATATTTCTAGCATTGCGGGCCTTTATTATTACAGGCAGTCCTCAACAGTCAAGACGCTCACCAATGACTTTGTCTGCTCAATCTGCTCATGAGCATGTGCGTCACGCTTTGGACTTCAGAGTCACTCCAGAATCCACAAAAAGAGAGAGCATGAAAACGTCATCATCGAACTGATGGACTACACGCACAGTGCTCGACTTTATGACGTTTGACTTAAGACTAACCGCACTTACGACATTTCTGAATTGACATCCTGATTCGACTTATGACCATTGGTTTCGACTTTACAATGCTCGCTCCCACAATGGAGTGTAATGCGGTTCCAAGTTACAACGTTTCGACTTACGACACAATTTTCAGGAACCAATTGTGTCATAAGTCTGAGGACTGCCTGTATATTACTGGTGGCGTTTTCAAAAGTGCTCAGCATTGACCTAACTCTGTTCCCATTGAAATCAATGAGAGTTTTTAACTTAAATGGGAGGAGAGTTAGTCCAAGAGAATGTTTGCAAATCCCATCCAACGGGAATAAAAATACAACCTGACCGATTTTCAACACATAATATTTTTGGTATACATTTTTGTTATAAATACATACAAAACATACCTTAAAAGAATATTAAGGTTTCAAGGTCAAGCAGTGGAATATGTTAGGAAATGCCAGAATTAAAGTGCAACTTTAATTCAGCCCCTGTGTCTATGCATTATGATACAGTCTTTAATTATATGATCATATACTATTTTTTCCACAGGACACCTTCCTCATCCAGTGCATAAGGAATAAATCAGAGTTGTGTAGTGAAGAAGGCTGTTGTCTTCAGGGCCACTGGCTTTATTTATTGCCTAAATAGGAAGCTGTGTAGTGATTGGGAGGAGGGCACTGAGAGTGTAAGAAAGACAGTCTCCCTGTTCTCAGGTCCTGTGTCTGACATCACCTCCAATACAAGATATTACCTTGCCCCCCTTCTCTCTCTGACATCACCTGTGGCAATCATGAGGAGCAATTGCAGGGAAAGTTCTGCTCAACCCCTGCATTTCTGGGCTGGAACATGTTCAGTGCAGATGCAATCTTCAGTGGATATAGCCATCAAACTCTACCAAGTCTCTACTTGTGTAAACTGCAATTTTTCAGAGGTTTATAAGTTGGCCAAATTTGGGCAGCTTTTCTGAGTATGGCAAAAGGCACATCCCTGACTGTGGGGTATCTCCTGGCCAGATTTCAAATCTCTGCTCTAAAGCATGAGCTTCTCAGGGAAATAGTTGTGAGAATTTTTTTTTAACATCTGCAAAACAGTGTAGTTTTCCCTAATCGTGTTCTGAGAAATGGCTGAACTGTTTCTGCAGAATTCTTCCAAAAAACTCAGCCTGAGGCAGAAACCTGGCATGGAAAATTTCAGCCTAAATAGTTATAAGCAACCAAAAACCGTTTTTTTTAATGGAAAGTGTTGGGCTATCTTAGCTACAGGTATTACTATCTGCACTACCTAGAATCAGGGCTCAAGTCATGCCAGAATGCTGTTCTGGCACTTTTTTGCGGGAGCTGAAATGATGTTGCACTACTAGCAATACTATCATTTATGAATGATGGTACCAGAAGTGTGTTCTTGCACTTTTTTTTTAAAGACTTGAGCACTGCTTATAATAGAAAGGTTAACTAAAAATACTATCGAACAGACCTTTAAACCCTGTTAAAGGGCTCACTCACATGGATCTTTACATCTGTGTGGAATCAAATTGATTTCAATAGGATGTTGTGTGAGAATAAGGATCCTCACTAGCAGATCTCAGTGTAGGACTGAAGCCTAAATGTTTGTTTCCCTCACCCCTATCATTTCTATTCGGCACCATTGGCAGACAGTTTCCAGCCACGAAATTTCACTGATATTATGGTCTAAGTCCTCGATTCTGCAAACACTAATACATAATTTTAAGTATCCGAGTAATCCCATTTACTTCAGTCGGAGAATTCATGTGCATAAAGTTAAGCAAATGCATAAGTGTTTGCAGGATCAGACCCTACATTTTCAAAATTCCTAGTGAATTTGGGTGCCTCAAGTTTTAGGAGCCTGACTCGAGACAAGGAATTGATTTTCAAAAAGAGCTCAGTACCCATCATCCACGTGACCCCTTAACTCAAAAATCAAGGCACCCCAAATCAGTAGTTACGTACGAAAATATAGGACTTACAAACAGAGCTTTTCTCTGAGCATGCTGACTGATTTTTTTTATAGGGACCAGGCACTGCAGTAAAGGGTTGACATTTGCCTAAAGATTCAAGCTATATGTTTTCTCCTATAGGGTGGCGGGGAAGGGAAAAGGAAGTTCATATGATAAGGTGACCTTGGAAGGTTTTTGATTACTTGCTGATGCTGGGCCTGCTCATGCCATCCCCATCTCATGAGCATAAACTTCTAAACTAACTATATGCCCATAATCAATATTAAGGATAATAGAATAATTTATTTTTAGAAACATTTAGAATCTGTATCTCAATGTGATGTGATTACACAGGTTCCATTCCAGTGTCCACTTTAAAATCAATCAATACTAGTTATCAGAATTTGTTCAAAGGATGGGAATGGGGAAAGGGCTGGAGGTTGTAAAATTGCTTACAAAACATATCTACAGAGTAATCTAGTAGCTGCCTACTGTGTGTTTTGCAGACATGACCATCAAACTAAAAAAAAATCAGTATTAAAACAATGGGCTGTTTATGTTGTAAATCAGGCATGAAACATGCAAAATAAAATGATGCAACTGCTAACAGAAGCTTATATATACTGATAAGAATTGGCTGTTTTCTGGACAGCAGCTGATCTTTGAAGCAGTCCTTCTTTAGGTCTGCTTGGCCCCAAAACTCTCTGGAGAGAGTGTTCCAGGTGTACCCAATAATTACTTATAGGGCACAAACTGAAAATTCTCATATAGTATCATGGAGATTTGTACCTTGATCATATTAGATGAGAAAGAAGTAGAATGAAGATTGGTTTATGTTGATTCTTTTGAATAGATTTATTTTAGTGCCTCAATACAGTATAAGATACAGAAGGAATTTATTACTAGTTGATGAGAGCAGTGAGACATACAGTTCAAGTAGTTACCTCATTACCATATTTAAAGTTAAAATCACATCTCCTTCTACATACTGTTACCTGGTAATGTACTTTACTACAAATACTGGAATATCTGAGTACTAAATACCCTCATGTTACGTAGGAAATACTCTTCTCAGTGCAAGATGTGCAATCATAAATCCAGAGCATCAATTAGAAGAGCAGCCATAAAGTGAAAATACCGTCTGAATTTCTTTAACTATCAATTATTATTACACATCAATAAAATACTAAGGAAAAAAGGCAAAAAAGAATAGTTTTATATTTGTGGCAAATTCTGCTCTAATCCAGGGGTTCTCAAACTTCATTGCATTGTGACCCCCTTCTGACAAGAAAAAACAACTACATGATCCCAGGAGGGGGGACTGAAGCCTGAGCCTGCCTGAGCCGCCCCGCCCCGCGTGGGGGGTCAAAGTCAAAGCCCGAGCCCCACCGCCCAGGGCGGGAGGCCAAAGCAGAAGCCCAAGGGCTTTAGCCCCAGGCAGCGGGTCTGTAACCTGAGCCCCACCACCTAGGCTCTTCGGCCCCGGGCGGTGGGGCTCGAGTTTCTGCTTTTGGGCCCAGGTCCCAGCAAGTCTAATGCCAGCCCTGGCGACCCCATTAAAATGGGGTCATGACCCACTTTGGGGTCCCTACTCAGTTTGAGAACCACTGCTCTAACCTATACTCTTTGCAACCTCATTGAAGTCCATGAATAGTCTCAGCAGCAGATCCTTAAATCTGGATAGCTAAAAAATGAAATATCTGTAGTTTTAAGTAGTTGGACAGTAGTTTGATTGCTCTTTTATATAGGAAAATGATCTCATGGGTGAGTGTCAGTCTCATAATTTTTCCTTTGGGTTCCCATTGCTTTAACTGTATATATTACACATCTGGACTATAACTGAAATTTGCTCACTCCGCTCAAACATCTGCTGCACCCAGCTGTAGAGAAGGCCAGCTTATCTACCATTCCTGCGAAAAATTGTTATTTTATTAAACTTTCATTTACAAACCTTCTGTCCTACTACCATCTATTAAATTTAATAGGACAATTGTAGGTATTTTCTGCAACAAAATTTTGGGGGGGAAAACAATTTGGGGGGGGGATGTTTTTGCAAATTTTTTTAGGTTTTCAATGAACAATCAAAATAGTTCATGTGTTTGTTGCAAACACCAAAAACTTCAAAAGAAACAAATGATGTCAATAGAAAAAAGGCCATTTTTTTCCTCATGAAAATTGTCAAACTAGCTGTGATGTCTGCGCAGCAAACAGCCTCTGCAGGTCACATTCCGTGATGCCTACAGATTAGAACAGAGGAAAGAGATGTTTAGAGGGGACCAGGCAAAGAGTTATTCCTAGGTTTTCCTCTGCTGCGCCTGTCCCTGCACCTCAGGTGCACGCTCTTGAGGTCATTGTCAGCCCAGTTCTCTTGGTGGCGTGTTTGGGGTTGGGTACTCAGCTACAGTGCAGGGTACATGTTTGTTGGTGTTCTTGAAATGTATCCACATTGCTGTAGTCACGGTGCATGGTCCAGTTAGCTTCCTGACCACATGTAGCATAACACTGCAAGTCTTGTAGAATATCCTCAAACTCTGTCACCCTGCACTTCTGGCCAATAACATCATATGTATCTGTAGCCCCCTCATTACTTTCCTCCTCCCTTTTTCTACTCTTGGCCATCCCTTCAGAACTCCATCTAGATTCAGACCTGAACATGGGAACTGAAACCGCTATAGAGGCACTGATGAAATGATATTCTGCTGTCCGTGGATAGCAGGCAGGCATCCATTCTTATCCTTCTAGACCACTCTGCAGCTTTTGTCAACCATGAGATACTGCTTTCTCACCTGAGGTGCAAGGGGTTCAGGGTAAACCTCTAAAAAAGTTTGAGTCCTTCCTGGAGGAATGCACCCAATTCATAGTGATGGGAAACTGCACTTCCACCACTAGATACTGTACTTGTGGAGTCCTGAAAGGATCAATTCCGTCTCCAATCCTATTCAATACCTACATGCAACCACTAGGTGAACTAGTCAGACAACATGGAGTCAAGTGCCAGCAATATACAGGCCACACACAGCTCTTCTTTGACCATACCACTTCCACCAAGGTGGCTCAATGCTTGGATGAGATTAACTGATGGGTGAAGAACAGCTGGTTGAACCTGAATCCGAGCAAGACAGTTCAGTCCTTGCTGATGCTAAGCTCTCACATAGCAGCATCCCCCAGTAATGCTTTCTGCCATCTCCCATTGGCTAGGAGACTCACCCATCCTGATGGACAATGTGCCCTCAGTTATTTGTGCCTTTGTCACATCTTGACTGGACTGCAGCAATGTATATCTAAGCATGAAGCCTTCTGCACTTACGAAACTCCAAGTAGTACAGAAAGCTAAAGTACATCTCCTTAGCAACATGGGCTACTGCAAATGCATCAAGCCTATCCTCTGCTCTCTACACTGCTTTCTATGGAATATCAAATCAAGTTCAAGGTCTCAGTCCTTATCTTCAAGGTACTCAGTGGCTTGGGCCATGGGGTAATCTGGCCCCTTAAGGGTAGGGGTGCCTAGAGATCTGTCTACTCCAGTCACATGGCATGGCCTTTTAAGATTTTGGGAGGTTTTGATATAGGCAAAGACCTAGAAACTTAGAAGTATTGATGGAGAGGAATTGGTCCTGGGTAACTGTTTCTTTAAGGGCCTGAGAGCAGGATCCTTGCAGAGTGGGTGGGATAAGGCTCCCCTCTCACCCAACCAATTAGGGATGAGCTGGAAGAAGGGGACTAGCATATATGTTACCTCCTCCCTCAAAGCATGACAGACACCAGCTTGAGAAGGCTAGCCTGCTGAACCCTCTGAGCCTGAGGACTAATTGGGGAAAGGGGCCCAGCTGAAGGAGAAGCTGACCAAGGCCCTCCAGTTGTTCTAAATTAAATAAAATAAAATAAATTAAAAAAAAATCCATACTGCAGAAGATTAAGGACTGGATTCTGCTATCCTTCCTCATGATGAATAATATCTTAATGAATGAATAGTTCCACCGACTTCAACATGAGTAAGGGTAGCAGAATCTGGCCCTGAGAACCTTTAACTGTCTGAGGTTCCAGCTCTGTAGCCCAACAGTTTGCAAGAACTATTCAACCTAACTAGAGGGGGAAAGAGAACAGCTCCATGACTCATAAGAAAAATGTGATAAAAATAATGAAAATTTACCTTTCGTCTCTTATTCTTATGCGTACTTCACTCCATACCAAGGGATTGAAAATCTCCCTCCCCAAACAGTCAGTAATCATCCTCAGATTTCCCTGGGCCATTAAACTTCACATAGGATCTTTCCTGAAAACACAATAACTTTCCTGAATTCCTCAGAGCTGATATCCCCCTTTCAGTTCTCAATATTTTAGCCTGATGGTTTGTATGGGCCAGATGCAAAACAATTGTCATTGCCCAAAAATTATTGGTAATTTTTTTTTCTGGGAATGCAAACTAATCTAAAACAGACTGGAGGCCTTTTGTTTGTTTGTTTGTTTGTTTTTTATTTTGGCATGAATTTTCAGTGAGGAACAAACAATTCCCTAACTTTTGTATGACCATCTGATCCAATAAGGCTTGCTCTCCTACTCATGCACAGAGATCAGCAGGCAATGGGAAACTCTTTCTGACAAGAGGATTAGTTTGGGGCTAGGGTGGGGCTTGTTTGCTTTGTTTTGTTGTCATCTTTAAACAACTATCCACTCAAACGTGCATAGTGAAATTATCATTTTTATGGCAGATAATTTACTAAAGCTAGAGAGAAAGAGAGAGAGGAGACAAAGAACAAACTGGCTATATTTTACAAATATCCAACTTGTGCTATCAGATCTATTAAATATTTATCAGCAAGCGTCTGCCCATTGAGTACTTTGGTATATTTAATTTTTTTTTTAGTGTTATTGTCTGTCTGGACTTGGAATTATCTCCTTGGCCAAAGATAAAAGATGATTTGTATCATGAACATACAGAATGTTGGACAGCAGTCCCTCCTTTCTGAAATTCACTTAATGGAGTAAGAAAAGGGTGTGGGTGTAGAAGGAGCCCTGCTTATCTGCATTTTAATTTTGCTCTATGTTGAAAATGTAGCCCTAATAGAAGCTGTTTTGTTACGAAGGGTATGCACTGTCATATCAGCACAAGAAGCAGTTGCCCAGGGTAGCAAAATATTAAGGGCAGCAAAATGTTTAGTGACTGTTTATTGGATGAATGGCAAACAGGCTCTGGGAGGGGTATGTTTTCCAGTTTGCCGAGGGCAGCAGAAACCATGGAGGTAGCACTGATAACAGGCAAATGATAACACTAATGCACTTTCACTTTTCTGTAAACTATTAAAGCTGGCAAGCTGCAGACTGTTTGTGACACATGGTAATTTGTTGAAAATCACTATTTGCTAAAAATGAGAGTCCATTATATTAACAGAACTGACAAGAAAATAAATGTTTTTGAAAAGAAAGCACTTGGAACTAGGGAAGATAGATGTCATGTTGGCTATTATTCACCAAATCAAACTTATTTAAATGCACTGTCTTTGATACTTAATAAATGTTATAGTGTGGCTTTTCGTGGCTAATAAAACTTGGTTTACATTACACCCCTTGTCTGCTATGATTTGCCTCCTAGGGCTCACTTAGAGTGCATTAAGAAGCTGCACACAAGATCAGGGCGATTTGCTGCAAAACTTAAATAATTCATTTATGCACCACTGCTTTCAGACAGTGTTTTTACAAATGCTATAATGAGACAAGCTGTGAAAGGTTTTACATGGGGAAAACACAGGCTGCTGCTGAAGGAAAACCCTTCTGCCTGGTTTTTAGTCCTTAAAGTTCACAATAGAACTTTCACAGCACACTTTGCTGCTGCTACGGCTATTTATATTTACCCTAACACAATATTAATAATATTTTGCACTTCTATGCACTTTCATCTGATGAACTGAAATAACTGGTGGGATGATCGGGAGAATTACAGCTTGCTGGGATGAGTAATGTTGTTGAGGGTTGGGATGTCATAAAGTACAATTTTTTCCCCCTGTAATTGTAACAAGCTGGTCTGCTGTGGTGACATCCTTGTGTGCTCAGTTGGCCTATTGCATTATGCTAATTTTTTTAAAACAGGCCCAGGAGGAGCACTTTCTACATAGAAACTATGCACAAAAACCCTTCCACTAAAAGTAAATAACTAAGGTTGGAAGGTCAAATGATACCAGAGTTAAGATTTCCTCTTACTGTGTTGCCAACTCCCATGATTTTTATTCCAAGTCTTGTGATAATTGGTACTTCTCTTAAAGACTCATCTCCTGGAGTCACGTTATTTGGTGACATTCTCGCCATTCATTTAGAAAAAAAGGTACAATTCTAGCTGTGACGATTGCGGAACAAAGCTTGAAAATGTGACTCAAATACATCCTGAAGACTCAAAAACCAGAAGGAAAATAAAAAAACACAAAATTACTTTTTAAATTTTTATGATTGCAGGGGGAGGGGGAGCCACTAAACATGATTTTTGAATGTTTGGGATTGATGATACTGTGTAACCTTAACTCTGTCCCCCTTGTGTACTAATTATGATAAAATATTATGCGTTCTGCAGGATCTGTGCCTCATTCAGTACACAGAATAAAACCAGTAAAAGAAGACTCTTGATATAGGCAGATAGGATGGGGGTTGGGAGAAGAACATATTCCTGTCAGCTCCCAAGTGTTTGTGACTGGATACCAATCAGTAACCACACATGTCAACTGTTTCAGTTAAGCAGTGTTTCTATATCATCCCTTTTCTAAGACGCAAATACATATAACCTGAGATTTCCTAAACAAGTTAATCTGTATTTCTTCAATCTGGTTTACAGATTTTTTTTAATTCAGTGCAAGCTGCCAAATGGTAAAGCCAGTCAAGTTCTTGTTCTCGCAGAAAGAGACTCTAGCAGTATTTAAAATGGGGTTGGTTATTTCAAAGCATTTAACAACTAAAGTAACTTTAAGTAAATTGGAAGATCTTACAGTATTGAATCAAAAAGTTGTGACCTAAAATATATCCTCGTCTTTGGCAGGCTGTAGAAAGATTCTGCTCCATAGGGGTGGGAGAAAATTGCCATTGCAGGTAAGGCAGTCCTCTGAATGATTAGTGATCTGCATATCCTGAGTGGGGAGGAGTTTCTTTGAGGAGGAGTTTCCTGAGAGCCACCACAACTAAGAATGGTAGAGTCCTTCAAAAAGAAGCTGACTAGAGGGATTCCTTCATAGGGCTTCCCTCAATTCTTTTTTGGTGAACTTAGAGGGCAGTAGCTATAGAGAGGGAAAGTTGGACCAGACCAGAGATATCTTCAAAGGACTCAGACCAGATTAGAGATTTGCTTGGAAAGAAAAAAATAGACCAGAGTGGAGCATGGGAGGGTGTTTGTGATTACAGAGGGAAAATGAGAGAGGAAACCTGCAGGGCAACATAGTTGTATGTTTTTTTGTGACAGGCATGGTAGTATAAATTCTGCATTTGGGACACGTTTGCATTTAAAATCTAGCATTTTTCTTATGTTCTTATAAGTATGTACATATAATAAAATGACTTGATTTGTCATTAACCTTATTGAGTAATTAGCAGTGTTTTTAGAGTGATTTCAGGAATTCTTGCTATCTGAGGAGTGGGTAGGCCACCCATATAAAATTAACACACACACACACACACACACACAAAACTGGACAATGGCAAACAAATGTAAGAAATAAAGGCACTGTACTGTAAGTCAAATATTGAGGCTACCAACCTTTAAACATTCAACCTTTTATTTTAGCACCTATGAAATCGTGTACTATGCTTTTTCCAGTGTTAGTGGCGCGGGATGGGAGTTAAGTTTGAAAATGCACTTTTTTTTTATTAAACCCCTCTCCCCATTCAAATTTTTTTTAAAAATGAGTCTTCCTTCCAGCAAACCAAGTTGAGCCAAACACATATAAAATAATTAAGTTGATTTTGCCTATAACAAGAGTTGGTTTGATTTGTAAAATTGAGGCTGGAATATTTATTCTTTTCCTGTTAGGGAAAGTCAGCAGATATATAGTTAATTATTATATTTACATATGCTAAATCAAAGGGATCTATATTCAATATTTTGTTTTTTAATTTTGGTTGAGCAGGAAGCTGGAAATCCAAATTAATGGCTGTTCCCCAGTGATATATATTCTGAAAGGCATTTGTAGCTTGTGTGCTTTGTTATAATGGTCAAGATAGACTGATAATCATTATCCTCTCCAACAGTGCAGTAATTACAGTAGTGAAAAGTAGACCAGAAAAGGTGTGGAGAACTTCAACTGTGGCTAAGATCTTGGGCTATTATTATCATTAACATCCTTACTTTAAAGTTATAAGAAATTATTTTTAAACAGCCATTCATGCTTATTGTCCCTTATTTTTCTGGTTGTAAGGTCTGCTGGTAGCCAAGGTAATCCACCAAATTCACCACAGTGGGTGCAGGAAGGAATAAAATGCATCTCTGTGGTATATCCTGTTCCAGCAAAGTCCTTTGTACTAAAGGAGAGGTCCACTACTGTGGAGGGCATGTGGTGCTCCTGGCCATGTCCTGAGTATACACTGAGGACAGTGTTAACTTGCACCAGGACTCCAGACTAAATACTCTGAAGCCTCATGGAGCCTCTGTGGGTCTGTCTATACTGCAGTCGGGGATGTATGGATTGCAGCATGTATAGACATACCTGAGTTAGCTTGAGTATGAATAGCGGTGAAGCAGAACAGACTTCTGCCTGGCCTAGCCTCTCAAGTAAGTATCCAGGGTTCCAGGTGGGTTTGTATAGCTTGTGCGGCTGTGGCTTCACTGCTATTGGTAGCTGCACTTTCTCAGGTATGTCTACATGCAATCACACCATCAATTGCAGTGTAAACATGCCCTATGTCAGTGCATGTTCTGTCTGGCCTGATCACTTCCCCTTTTGCTCTCCTCACATCTACCGGTTGCACCCCACCCCCACCAGGGCAGATGCAAAACCACTTTTAACCAAAGAACAGTTTAGCATGATCTGCAATAATTCAGATGAGGCTATTTACTCATAAGTCATGAAGTCATCACAAACTTTTTATATCACAGTACCACGCCATCATCCATTCCCTGGTTATTATTTGCGAAACACCAATATGCTCAGGGCTGCAGAAAACACAAACATAAAGACAATCCTTATCCCCAATGGACTGACAGTCTAAAGACAGATACAGATAAGACAAGATGCAGTGGGGGACCCATAGGATGCTGTAACGTTAGTTTTTATTTTTTCCTTTTAAACTTTCTCTCTATTCTCTTGTATGAAGTTGTGGTGGAGAATGGGTTTGTCTCATGTAGGCTTGTAGTTGTGAGCCTTGCAGGAGCTGTTAAGTGCTAAGCATTCTAACTCTGGTTATTAGGATGTTTTTGATAACATCTAAATTCAGTTTCCTCCAACTTGATCAAAATGCAGTGCCTTAAATGAGTGTTAGACTTCATGTCAAGCAAGGCCTCAGGAAAGTGTGACTGAGAATGTGAGGTATAGTGCATATACTTCTATACACAACTACTCTTCCTTTGCATAAATACCATAAAAACGCTGTTCATAAAGCTGCAAAAATAAACATTGTAACAGTTGGCTAAAATGTTTGTTTTTAGGACCAATGAAAATGAAATCCATGAATTAGCTAGAGCTTTGCACATTTTCCACTAGAAAAAACAAATAGTTTCACATGGATACAGACAAAAGCTGGCAGCTAGTTTTTGTTTTACACAATTTTGTCATTAAGTTTTTGTTTTTTTTTCAAAACCAGGGTACTGTTTGGATTCAGGTCCCATTTTTGCCACATCCCCAAATTCCATAGCTGAAAGGATGAAGGGCAAAGAGGGTTAGAAAAATAGATTGAGTTTGGCCCCATCTCTAGTTTTAATAGAAAGAAATGTTTTACATCACCAACTCTTTTTGATCAAAATAGAGATAGATCTGAATACCCTGAACTTTGAAATCTGAACTTTGATCTGGATTTAAATTGTCAAATGATTTTTATAAAGGGCCAAACCAAATGTGTGGTTCATATAACCCCTGAATGCTGGCATGTTCAGAATCCCAGTCCAGATTCATATGTTGTGGCTTAATTAATAGAGTCTGTTATCAGTTGTTTATATTTTCTTTTTAAATAGGAGCAAGTTATTTGCACGAAAAAGAACAGCAAAAATAGCTGAGGAGACTGCTCTTTGTATTGTCTCAGTGGCTGTGCAAACTGAGTAGCTATACAGGCATTAGTTCCTTTGTATAAGTATCTAGCTACTTTCAAAAAACACTTTAACATCAAATGTAAAGTGGCTGCTTGTAACTAAAGTGACAGCTACTCAACTGCTAGCAACAAAAGGAAGCTTGTTAAACCTGAAGATGTCACATCATTTTCATAGCAGTCTTTCCCAGTTCTAGGTGAGTGGAGTGCCATATTTTCTAGACAGAAACAGGTAGTCAACTAGGGTGTTTATTCATTGAAGGTCAGGCTTTTGTATTATGAAACTTCTAGCAGATGTGATAAGCAGTAAATTGCAGATCTATCACTTTTTTTCCCAGTGAGCGTGTATGTGAAATCAGCAGAATACTGCCTGTATTTGATTTATGGCCCACTTTTGACCAACTCTTATCAGGTTCCCACAAGCCCTTTTCTGATGCAGCCCATGTCTGAATGACAATAGACAACCAGTGCTATTATGCTCCAAAATCCCTCTCTGCATTCTAGACACCTAAGATTACATCTGGGCTATTGATTTATTACTGCCTTTTTTCCCCCCACAGGGACCAGTTTGTTCAGCCTGAACAAGATAGACTATTATTAAACCGAACAAACAACTCCATGTGAACTTGGTAAAGAAATAATAATTTGCAACCGCCTTTCTAACAACCTGGGTACATAACAAAACATAGGTGTTGAAATATTAAGACTATTTACATATGTGTCCTGCCATTCATGTTTGTTCAGATTATATATAATTTATATACAGGAAATGAGATGCAACAGACATGTTGTTGTGTTGTGCATTATAAGCCTATTGCATAGAGAATCCTGGCATTACAACCAATGTACCATACTTAGCTTTGAATAAAACCCAAATTATGACAAATGTCTGTTACAGTATGTATTTCTATAACACCTACTGTATCTGCAGCAATGAAGTTTTATGATACCTTTTAGAGTCTCAGCAAAATTTATTCGTTCTACCACTAGATTTTTTTTCTTTTGGGGTTGGGTGGGGAGGAGGAAGCTATAAATTTTACAGTACATTAGATTTTTATATCTCCTAAAAATGTACTTGCAAGATTCACATTAAATATCCCTCCGCAATAGTCATCTGTATACTTAAGTTTCTAAGTGAAAAAGTACAGAGATGGCTTCTAGTTAAAATAATCATTTCCCCTCCTCTTTTGGTTTATGAAAATGTTTCCTGATTTTGGGTGCCCAACTTGAGCTACCCTAGGACTGATTTGAGCACCAATAACTCCAGTGGAAATCAATGGGCACTGCAGGTGCTCAGCACCTCTGTAAAACGCAGCATATGGCATCTCAAGTGGGGCACCCAGAAATGGATGCTTTAAAATCAGTACCACTTTTGAAAATGTTTGCTGTCGTGTTGTCTGTCTGCTGTGCATGGTACCAGATACTTTGGAGGAAGGGTTAAAGCTCCATAGAAGAAATTCTGTAATAACCTCCGTATGGAGATGATTCTTCCTAACCCTAGCCAGATTGCATTTGACTTATGCCCTGCACCATAAGGGTTAATATTCCTTATTCATTTGATTCTGTCTAGTTTTTGATTATTCCTGTGTGAATGTCTAATCATTATTTGAACCCTATTCGATTCTTTGCCTCAGTAACATCATGTGGCAATGAGTGCCATAGGTTAATTTATGTCTGGGGTAAAAAAGGTATTTCCTGTTACAGGTTTAGTTTATTGCCTTTTAATTACCTGGGGCATTTCTTTGATCTTGTATTATGAGCAATACCCTAGAGCAGATCCTCAGCTGGTGTAAATTGTCATAGCCCCATGCATGAACAATGTACATAAGCTGAGGTTCTGCCCTCCTACACAGGGAGAATGCCCAACTGACTTGTTCCAGGCATTGCTCAGCATCTCTCTATTGTGTCATCAGTTAGTTAATAATCCTCATTTTAAACAAATGTCTTCTTTGAATTTTTGCCTTGATTCTAATAATGCATGGTGCCCTTCTCTGGGGTTTTTTAGTTCTTTATTTTTTAGGTCTTGATACTGCCAAGTGCTGAGCACACTGGTCCTGATCCAGCAAAACACTTAAGCACATGCTTACCAGCAAATACTCCTGCACTTTTTGACTAACAATGCCATTTAGAGGGTGCCCATCACTGTAGTTTCGGGGTATTTCTTGCTGCTATTCCCTTTTAAGATGACGATGAAGGATGGGAGAAACGATTTGAATAAAATATGTTATCTGAGTCTTCAGCCAAATATTGGACACATTTTCTTTTAGATTTTAAGCCATTTGGTTCACTCCCCCTTCCTGATTCCCCCTCCCCCTTTTCTGGTTCATTTTC